>NW_024582059.1:8420150-8462949 GCF_017639235.1 Corvus kubaryi
GGGCCTCTGCCTTCCTTAGCAGACACCTGTCTTTCAAAACCGAGACACAAGTGACAGGACAAGATGAAACAGCATCAAGTTAGGTCAGGGAGGTTTGGATTGGATGTTAGGGAAAACCTCTTCATAGGAAGGGTTGTGAAGCATTGGAACAAGCTGCCTGAGGAAGTGGTGGTCATGATTCCTGGAGGTATTTAAAAGATATGTAAGTATGTCACGTGAGAACATGGTTTAGTGGTGTACTTGGCAGTGCTGGGTTTGTGGTTGTACTTGGTCATTGTGGTCTTTTCCAACCTAAATGATTATGATTCTATGGTCCGGGCTCAGACTTTCCAAAGGAAAATGCAAGAACCCGCATAGTGGCTGCATATGGAATAACACTGCCTAGGGAGGAAGCTTCCATTCTAAACCTCCTGTAATTAAGGATCAGGGTATAATTTTGATCATTAAGGCTTTGCTTCTTTACAAAAATGCTTTTGCTGCAAATGCCACACAAAATATCATGTGCGGTAATCTCTGTCCTTAAAAATGTCCAATCTTCTCTGAAATTCATGCTAAGCATTTATCACCAGCTATCTATATTTATTTTTAATATTACTGCTCTCCAGTTTCCTCAAGTGTATGTATGTGCTTGGGTTATGAAAATAAATCATTTATATTTGCCTTCTTTACCCTGTCCATCTTCTGTGTTCCAGCCGTATCTCGTCCTTTCCCAGCCAGGCATTTTTACTATGGCTTGCACATAACCACCTCTATACTTCTAAGGCTTCTCCAGTGCCATCTGTTTTTGCTGAGTTTTATTTGGGGTGAGACAAACCGAACATGACACTCCATGTGAAGGCCTAGTCTAACATTATACAGTGAATGAAGATAGAATGTTTCATTGTATATAGTATCTCTTGTCCATGCCTTTAACTTTTATATGATCTACTCATGTAATAACCCACGGAAGTATTGGACTTACAAAAGTAAATGGATAGATAATTATGACAAACTAATGTGTATGTAGTTCAGATAATTCCTTCCAGTGCACAGTGCACTGCCTATACTGAATTTCACTGGGGACCACGATGCCAATGCAGCTAAGAGTTCTGGTGACTCAGGGCCCAGTACAAATTTCTCTGGATATCATTCTTTCCTACATATATAATACATATTTTTAACTACATAGAATTTTATGTTCCTAAGTTTTCTCCATTATTAGAATTACACTTCAGTTTTTGTCTTTTTTATCAGTCACCTCACCATAACTCATCTCACAGTTATTTAGTTTACACTCGGTAGTCTTTCAGACTGTTTTTTTCCCAAAGGTTTTGTAATGTAGTCTATAAAGTGCATATCAAGTATTTTTCAACTTAAATATTGCAACAGATGTTTCTCTGTAAATTGGGATATTCAAATAGTCTGAGATGCAGACTTTGCTCTGTAGAATAGCCACACTGATTTGACATATTTTCAGATTGTTTTATGACTGTTTTTTATCATCCTCATTTAGAGCTATTTTTGAAGGAGTATTTCTTTTGCTTGAATAAAATTTGAACTATTGGGATTTTCCCACAGGAATTTATTGTACTGAGACACAAGAGAAGGCAACAGAAATTTAGTCTGTTAGGATAGAAGAGACTTACTGTGATGCTGTATAGCCTTTGTACTCCTGAACTATAAATATCCTTGAAATGAAAAGGCTTTCTCTGTGATTATTATTAATTGATTTACCATTACACATAGATAATGTATATTTACATATATATATGTACCATATACATTCATCACACAATCTTCAAAACCTTCACTTACATCAGCAAATAGAATTCCCCACACCAAAGTCAAAATAATATGGTCACAGAGCCAACAGAGGTGGACAGCAACATGTGCTCCACACCTTGTCCCTTCACCACTTCGCGACAAGAAAGGTTCCCCATTACTTTTGGAAGTGGGCTGGAACTGGCAAGGTGCATAGATGTTCACAGACTGCCCTTCATGGTTTGAGCTGATGCCAAGAGATATGGATGAATTTCAGGGAGCTCTAAATACCCCAAGCAATATCTGTGAGGAAGTGTACTATTTCCTTTTCCTATATGCTCTTTCAGAAAGACTTTTTTCCCCTCCAAAAGGTTTGCAATGACATAAGCATTTCTCTCCTGAGAAGGAAGAGGGTGAGGAATACAGTGTTTGGGGGTAAAATAGCAAAATGCTGAGATATAAACCCGTTTTTTGGCATGATGTACAAACAAAGGAAAATGCTTCTGGAGGCATGTACCTCTGGAAATGCAGTTACTTCTATCAAGTTCCTGTCTCAAAAAGTTACAGCTAGACATTTATGTACCTTTGCAAGACTATGACCCACTGTTCGGAAAAGCAGATTGATTGATTCCCTTTTCTTTCCAAAGTTTTTTTCACTTCTTGATAAGAATAGGGGGAAAAAAGGAATTAATACATATGTACTTTTATATTCCCATATATTCCAAATGTACCTGTATAATCCTTTTAAGAGGCTACTAAAGGCAAAACAGTATTTTGCAAAAGTTAGAATATAATTTAGAACTAATAAATATCTGCTCATCTAGCCACACAGGCAGGTGTCCACTTTTGTGCAAAGTGCTCCTGATTTCCATGTAGTTACACATGAATTAGTTGCTGGTATAAAAGGACTGAGCTTTAAATGCTTATGTTCACATTATGGAATTATTTTTAATTATTAAAATAACTATTAAATATTCTATTAATTTTTTAATGGATGAGTGATAAATATGAAAGTGGAAATTGCATTACCAACACTGATTTCCTTGTAGAAGAGCAAGAATAAAATGTTCTGCTCTCATGATCACCGAGCAATTAGAAAAGAGGCATTTGTACAAATAAACATGACTCTTGTAAGCTTACTCATGTGAGGTGAAAAGGCTGTGTATGGAATTGAATACAATATCATTCCTGTGTTAGAAAGTACTCCTGTAAGTAAGGTAACAATAAATTCTAGTGTTTCAGTCTTATTGTCCATTCCTACTGAATTTGTACATGAAATGAAGACTTGCTGTCCCATTTCCATGCTACATTTGAAAATTAAGAAAAATGTGAAGTCCAAAGAGGCTTCAATTATGTTGATGCTTGTATGATGTAGACTGCTCAGACACGAACAGAGGAGAAGGAACTCCAAACACTTTGGTCACTTGAATTGCACCTCTAAATAAAAGGTGCCATTTCTATTTTGCAAATCCTAAACTGAGACTTGGATCTTAAAAATACACCTTAAAAAAAGCATTTGAAAACAGACTTCTAAGCATATCAGTGTTGTTCTGCTCGATGGTGCATAGCTTAATCATTTTTCAAAATGACTTAAACATTTGAGATCAAAGTCCTTTCTGTACTTTTGTGTTGTTTCCACTTATAAGCATTGTTTTAGAGCAGTCACATACAAGAATTCTAATGATTTAATCAGTTACATACACATACAGAGTCCAAGTTACAATGCAACTTTGCTTTACATAGGCTGTGGGAGCTACACCAGGAGACAAGGAAGGAGGCCCACTAGAGGTCTCCCAAACTGTGTAAAAGAACACTATCCACTTCTGGCACCTGCTAGCTCATTTGGGTCTTGATGGGCTTCCAAAGTCAGCATGTAAAATGTGGGGTGTTGAGATCACTTATGCCTCGTAACGTGTTTGCCAGACTTCAACATGGACTACACCCAGGCCTGGAAGGGCAGCAGTTGCCAGTCTGAAAGTCAGTGTTTCCCCATGGGATATGTAGGAGTGTTCTGGGTGCAAAGGTCTCTCTCTCAAAGCATTCACTTTCTTCTGCATGCTTTCAGAGTAGAATCTCCTGTCATTTTACACCCCCGTTCAGATGCACCTCAGTATGCAAATGCCTTGCGCTCTTAGGCACACACTTGAGCAAGTGCCGAGATGAGACGCTTGCTCAGGTACTCGTGAATGTTTACCTATTTAAGTCTATGTGTGTGATGACTTTGGTTATTCATGTCAGAAGTAAGGTTTCTGGCTCCTTTTTAATTAGATGACATCCCTTATTGATCACTAACATCTTTGGTTCGATCAACATGCATGAAATCCTGTTATGATCACAACTGAAGATGGCACATCTCTGTGTTAGCTCTAAAGAACTATGGAATTCTGGATAATTTGGTCTTCCTGCCTGTCTTCCTTTCACTGAGCATTGCAAAATACAAATATGCAATCAGAATACAAATTTTGGTTAGTATTTCTAAGCATTACTCACCCCTGCTGTTTGAAAAAGTAATATGCATCATGTAGATACAAAGTTGCAAGCTCTATACCCACATTCAGTAAAATTAGGGGTAAACTATATCCAAAACACATATAGATATAAACATTATTTCAAACACTGATAAAACCCACTTACAACATTACAAGCTTTTTTTTCATACTGAAATAATTCTAAGCTATTTATATACAAATATTTAATGGCTTTGAAACTGCTCTTCAGAGAAATGAAACTCAGCTGAGAGTATTTATGGCACAGCAGCATAGTTTTGCTACCAATATTTGCAATTTATCTAGAACATAACAGCCTGAATGCAGATTGCCTTTCAAATAGTGATACTAAGATCTGTCACATTTATTTGAATGGAATATTTATATCTATTGAGTTTGAAGTAGAAAAATACCATGTCTTGATTTACTTTATGTTGTAAGCATTTTATGGTTATGTTATTTAGAATAGTATTGATACTAAGAATTTTGGTTGTTGAACATGTTTAATTGAACCAGATTTTTTTGTATAGCTGTTGCACTTCAGCTTTAGTCTTCTGGTGTTTTAGTCCACACAGAGCAGGAGTAATGCTGAGACAATTACATAGCTATGAGCCTTCATTTAAGTACAAATTCAGCAGAAGAGAACAGGAGTTGTATTGACGACATCAGCTTCCAAACAGCATTGTTTAAAGGCTAAACTCAGATTACAGTTTAATTGGTTAATGAGATCCATCTAAGAAGATATGGCAAACAAGTCCATAGGTTAGAGAACATCAGGAATCTAACAGGAGTAGAGTAATAGTGAACTGAAGAGCAGGAACAACCACCCAGGAATGATGAGGCACTGGAGCAAAATTTCTACTACATATCTGTCCTCCCTAACCCTGACTCAGCAGTTTACATTTCCTCTCATTTGTCCCTTTCCTGTCTCTTCCCTAGTCTTCTTCTCTTTCACCTCCTCCTTTTCATCCTTCTCAATTGATTAGTTACTACTTCTACTGTGCTCATTATTTAATTAAAGTATTGTCCTCCTAATCCTACCTCTCCACACTTGATTTAAGTACTATCTTTCCTAATCCACCTCCTTGCCTTCGTAACTGGTCCACTGATACTCCCTACCACTGAGATTTCCTCTTTGGAGTTTGCCCTGTTTTATTTCTTGTCAATCTCCAGGCCAGATTTGCTTACCACAGCAAACCCTTTTTTCCGCATGTTCATCTCACAGAATGACTTTTCCACACCATTACTCAGGCCTTCATTGCATTGATTTGTTCAACATAGGCTAGTGGAGTGAATCAGTTGGTGCTGCAGACCCAGCACCCACACCATGCATATATTGGAGAAGATCTTTCAGTATGCTTCCATAAGAAAGTTCTTATTCTGCAAGACAGCTGTGAGATGATAATCACTGGTAAAAGTCTCAAAAGGTGTCTTTCTTATCAAAACTAAACTCCAGTGTAAACATACATGCTATTTTGTCTGTCCCAACTGTTATGACACTTTTCCCAGATCTCTCTTATTTTAACTTACAGTACATACATCTCCTTATTGGTGGAGTATCTGCCTCTGAACAGCTTTCCTTTTCCACATTGCACACAGTCAACCAGAGAGAACGTGTTCTAACAATTCACCTGAGTCTAGGCTTTGGCATCATCTACAGAAGCACACCAGAGTTCTATTTAGGCCATCTGGAGCTTTTCTAGAGAAGAGATGAAGAGCTTCCAAGGAACTGATCTGTAATATTTAAGAATGTACAGATCAGATGCAAAGTTTAATTTTCCAAGTTTCTTACAATTGATTAATTTATGTAAAAAAAAAAAGAAAAAAGGCATCAGGCACATGTTCAAAGTAGTTGATATCACTTCCTAAAACATGAACTCATCAGAAATTTTTTTAAAAGCTTTAACATGGGAGACACACAAAATTATAAACACTGAGTTTCTCATCAGTTGCTTCATTCACCGAACTATCTAAGTTATTTTGGCAGAAATAAAGTTCAAAATGGAACATGGAGGCTTTCATCCCATGTATTTTTCCAAGGTCAGAAACAGTAAAAGTGTTTTAAAATATCAGGTCACTTTAGTAAAAAGAACAGTCCTTATATTTTCAGAACTTTAAAGAAGATCTAATTTAACTCCTCCGTTCATTAATATGTTTTAAAAGCAGATACAGATTCTACAGGATTTTTTTCCCATAAGATAGATTGTTATTGCTAAGGACTGAGCAGCTTAATTCTACCAGTTTTTTTTCTACCCCTTCCTACATAAATATAGGTAGACTTTCTGCATAGTATAAAATATTAGAATAATCTCAGATACTGAAGCGCAGTTAAATTTTTACTTAGATACACTGGAAAAGAACATAGAGTAAAGCCTACTTTAGTATTATTATTTTAAATCATACATTAGTTTTTGTATCTGGAAATTCAGGTAATGCTGCAGCAACTGGACTGCCAGCTGGACAAGAAGAATATACAAATGATGCATTATTCGTATCAATAAATTCTCATTGTTATTTTCTTGCCAATTCACTGAATGGAAACACACTACAAAGGAAAATAATTTTAAGGCTTTTTGCAGTAATTTTTCAAAGCTATCCCACAACTAACCACTGGAGTTCATGTCATCCAGTTAAGAATGCACAATATTCCAGAGTATTGCCAACATTTTTCTTTATTGATCAAACAGTAGCATCAGTCTCTCATTCCCACAGCATCATAAAAAAATAAGAACTTCAGCTTCACAGCCATGTGGATCACAGATCATCCCATAAAATATGTTTAGGTTGACAGTAGGTCTTTGAACTACTTATTTCATATCATGTTTCTAATACTGTTGTATGTTATGCCCTGTCACAATCCATTTTGAAAAGAATAGCACTCCATTAATGTTCAAATTTATAAAAAAATACTCTTTTCTCCTTAGACTATAATCTATGTCTAGCTAGGTATTTAGAGTGGACATAAAGAGTGATACTAGTGCTCCTTCAGCATGCTGGTTACCGTCAATAGCCCAAAATTTAACATTTAACAGGAGTTGGAGGAACTGAAGATGCTGAGGTTGTCAGCATCTTTTTGGATGGAACTCAGTACCTCACAGGATCATGCCTCCCCTCCAAATGCTTATCAGCAATGCCCAGAATGAATGGTGTGAATAGGGGTGGACCTGAAGCAGCTCTTAATCAATGCAAAATATGAATGTTAGTACAAGAACATATTTTGAAAATGTAAACCAGTTTTGAGATGATAGTTCTTAATTTACACAAGGGCTCCTGATCAAAATGGATTTGTAGGACCAGATTCCTAGTCCTGCCCACTACACTATTGGATGAGAGCCTAAAAACTCTTCTGCACAAGGAGTCCTATCACACACATAAAAAGAGTAAGCCTGAATAAAGCAAATATGACTTGATCCTTTGTAGCTCAACACATTTCTGCTCAATCCTGTGAACCACTGAACTGAGTAATGTTAATTCCATTATATTCATTAAAAAATCAAAAACAAAGCTAAGAAAGAGTGCTCAGTCCTTCATGTAATTGGAAATTAATGAGAAAGATAGTTCAATAGTGGATTCCCTGCATTCAATTCAGCTGTCCTGTTTACAGCCTGATCAAAATCTGTTTTGATCTTTTTTTGATGCAGAAAATAATGAGAGCTCTATTTTCAGTGCCACACCTGGTCATGAACAGCTAAGTCAAACTAAAACAGAATGATCACTGAGAGGGGGTAAAGCTACAGAAGCTGAGTTACTATCTTTTTGGTTGTCCAGTTTGTATTCCCCTCTTCAGTTTTCAAAACTCTGGCATTTCTATTTGTTTCTACCCATTTTATTGTTAATTGCTTGTGTACTTATTGTTACCTACAAAAATATTTTGTCACATAAAATTAGTTGTTATGGCTGTATATTTCAAGCAGAAAAGTTTTGTGTACAGTAAGTTTTAACAAGTGATTATAGTAATAGCTTGCTTGTGCCTGTTGTGTATCTTATGAAAGCAGAAGGAATTTTACTTTGGCAAAGACAGCAGATAATTGCCAATAGACTGTCCTTTTTTATTCTGTTGTAATGCAGCAGAATTCTGCTTATTGAAAGATAAATCAGTGCTGGTTTTGTAGTGGAGTCTAGTTATTATTTTAAGGGCATTGTAAATCTCTTCTACCAAATTTATAGTCATGGACCATATTTATTCTTCCAGCAATTTCCAGAAAAGCTGTTTGTGAGGATAATTCAATCAAACTGGGACTACTCTAGCCACTGAAAGGTGATCATTCAGTCACCATGCCCTGTCACCCCACAAACTATTGGCCATCAAATATCCTTGTACTCACAAATACCAAGTTATTTTAAATGTACTTTTAACATCTACAGTTTCAGTTACAAGTAATATATGGCTCTAAGGTAACTCAAAGAAATTAATGCTAATTGAATAGATGAGAAGAATGTTATTCATTACACAGACTAATTCAAAACTGCTAATGCAGTTATCAGATGGAAGTCAGATTTGTTGTATCAGTTAATTCCTATATGAATATTATGGTACTAAGAATAGCTGCTACATGTTGAGACAGTGGAAAACTCTAAATGCTTTTTGCAAACCTGTTCCATTTCTTTTTCCAAGGTTGTTAGCTTTGATTTGTAGTTCTTTATCTTATACTGAGTGAATTTTTTTCATGCAGGACCAAGTGCATTAATAGCTTAGGGCAATATTATGAGTTATTTTAGGTAAATCTGCCCATAGAACAATGTTTACAGCTGCTAAGTAATACCATTTTGGTTCTCAAGGTTATTAAATCAGGTTCTAACTTGTAAGGACACTATGCAAAGAAAATAAGCAATATAATAAACTATATAATATTTTGGAAATTAATAAGTTTAAGAATCTGTCAAGTATTCAGTGTATAAAATAAACATTCATGCCTCACTTTGCAGATGTGAACTTGTTCATTTTAATGTATAGCAGATTACAACATCCAGAAGGAAAAAAGGAAAAAAAAAAACCCAAAGCCTTCCAGCAACACATTCCCTTTTCTGTAGTCATTCATCACTCATCTCTGGTATATCAGAGAGAGAAAGCAAAGGGAATAAAGTATAAGAATCACCAAGTGACATCTGACATTTATTCACTGCTGAAACAGCTACAAAAAATGAAAGCAGAATGGAAAATTTCACTGCAGAGGAATCACTGTGGGGATTAAGCAAGGTCTAACTGATTTGCATGCGAAGTTGTGCTAGCATGATCATGCTACTTTTTGAATGTCAGTGTGTGTATTTTTGCAGTGCTGCATTCTGCCTTCAGGAGGTATCAGTCCTCTCAAATAGCTAGAGTTCTTTCATCTGGCCAAGCTCAACTTAAATCCGGCCTGATCTTCTTCCTCCTCGTGGTTTGTCTGGATCCTCAGTTTGACGGCACCATTGTGAGGCAGTCCACAGGCCCCCCTGGTACGTGGCAGCACTGCGTGGTCAGGTGACAGCTTATCTGCAACCAACTTAATCAACACAGCATTTTGAAGCATTATGCTAAGTTACTATCTAAAATTCTGGGCAAAATAGACTTGGGTCAACTTAGCACTTTGCTTGAGATGGAAACCATTCCTGTACTGGGAGTGCTGTGCTCATATGATGTATCTGTTTATTTGTGTAGCTGACTTTTTTGGCTCTAGTTTAGGCTTTCCTACATGATGCTCTGTTAACGGGATTTTAGAATCATACATTTTGTCCTTTTGATTATAAGTTTACTTTACCATCATCTAAGTTATGCTTCAGAATTCTTATATTCCAGCCTACTAAATTCTCCTGATATTCCCACCAGCTGAAAAATAAATGCGTCTGCAGGTATGGAAAAGTGTGTTAGTACAGCATCTCCAAAGAAGACTATATACTTTCTATTTCCAAATTAACTGAGGAGACTGGTAAGCAGCAGCTACTAAAAATAACCATCTAGGTCTTAATGACTTGTGGCCAACCCAAGACTTGTCTCAAGGGAACTTCAGTAGTTGTGTTAATTTTGCTTAAGCCTGGACTAATAGAGGGGATTTATAAAACTGGAAAAAGGAAGTAGTTATAGTTCCACCTTGATGGGAGTGGGATATAACATAATCATTGCCACATCATGGCCTGTGGTAAATAAAATTCTGAAGTTTTCTGTAGATCTCCAGTTCCTTAAAAAGGATTCATTAGAATGATCCATGTCATAAAAGATGTGTTAGCTTGACTTTGATAAATTAATAGAGAACTATGGGTGATTATATTTTTATCCATTAATTGAAATCATTCAACACTGTTTATGGCAGAAAGGATTAGATGGCTTTTTATTTTTTTAATTGAGAATGCACACCGTTGCTAAGAGTAATAGTGTTGATAGTGTTGATGTAAAATGCCTCATAGAAATTTGAGTGTATGATGTGGTACAACATAACATCTTGATTAAAAGACTGGCATGTAAAATCAAGAAGAAATGGAAGAAAGAGTTGTTTGGAGCCCTGGGGGCTGAAGGCAAGAACACTATCTTAGAATAAGTTCTCAGCTTCATGATTCAGCAGATGTGTAAGAACTCAGAAAAGCAATGCTACATGATGCCATTTAAAACCTGACCCTTGAAAGGCTAGGTGAGGAGCACTACTAAAACAATAGAATTGATTTATTTACAACTGTGAAATGAGAACAGGATGTGTCCCAGTGCACATTTACAAACAGAACATAACACAAACATGCAGTGAAGTGGGCTCATATCCAACCAGCTGGCAAATTTCAATTAATTGGAATCACATTATTTCTCCAAATTAGGATAATATTAAAATGCATCAGCTCTATGTAATTCAGGAGAGTGAGGCTTCCTACTGAAGGTCTACTCATGAAAAGAGTGCCCAAAGGGCCATCTGCCTCACCAGTAAATAGAAGGTTTACTTTGATGAACTACTTCTGTTACCCTACACACTCAGTGAAGTCCTTCAGACCTGACTTTGACCTATGACTGACTGTGGTGCTCTGGATCTTGCTGGTTTGGACTCAAAGAGTGAGCGGACAAAATATGGGTGTCCCCCCCATATTTTTCAAAATACCTAGAGGCCTTTTAGTCCAGTGTACAGATTTGAACCCAACCCTCAAAAGCACCTTTGTGAAAAAAACCACGCCCTTGCCAAAAAAGCACCTTGCCTACTGTGTAAAGCTATGTAGCAGGAGGCATAGATCAGAACCCAGTGAGGCTGAGAGCGTGGTGAGCCTTGATCTCCATGTAGTGTATGGTAGCAGTAATCACTAAAGTAATGAGTAGAAAGTAGAGGCAACTGCTCTTCCATCTATCATTTAAATGTATGTGCAGTTAACCACAGAGATTCTAGGCCCTAAGAAGACTTTATTTTCAGCTATAAGCACACCTATATGACAATCTATGTACAGGCAGAGAAGAAATCTTCTGTGATTCTGTGGATTTACCTCCTAGCTATCTATGGCAGTTTATTTCCCAGAACATGCACTGTTGAGAATCCAAATTTTATTAGCAGCTCTTCTCATGTATCATGCATGGGAGCCTTTGCACATAGCTCCATGTGTGCTGGTTTTGGCTAGGGTAGAGTTGAATTTCTTCACAGGGGCTGTGTTTTGGATTTGTGCTGAACACAGGCTGATAACATAGAGATGTTTTTGTTATTGCTGAGCAGGGCTTGCACAGAGCCAAGGCCTTTTCTGCTTTTCATACTTCCATGCTGGCAAGGAAGTTGGGTGTGCATGGGAGGTTGGGAGGGGACACAGCCAGGATAGGTGATCCAAACTTACCAAAAGGATATTCCAGACGAAATGGCATCTTGTTTGGTATATAAAGCTGGGGAAGAGGAAGGAGGGGGAGATTTGGAGTGATGACATTCATCTTCCGAAGTCACTGTCACATGGGATGGGGCCCTGCTCTCCTGGAGACTGCTGAACACCTGCTTGTGGGAAGCAGTGAATTAATTCCTAGTTTTGCTCTGTTTGTGTCCACAACTTTTGCTTTCCCTGTTAAACTGTCTCTATATCTTAAACCATGAGTTGTCTTGCTTTTAGCCTTCCAGTTCTCTCCCCAGTCCCATTGGTGGGAGAGTGAGCAAGGGGCTGTGTGGGACTTGGTGGCTGGCTGGGATTAAACCATGACACTGAGTTGTAAGGACCACCAGAGGACAGAACATTTAAAGAAGGTGCTTCAGTACTCAATTCTGTTACGAATCTTCTAAAAATAGTGATTTTTTTGATTACCAGGTCATTTTAAGTTACATCACAATGTGATCATGGAGATAGGCCTCATGTACTTATTAAAGCTGACATCTGAAGGCTTTTCCAAAAATAACTTCTCCCTTTGCAGAGAGGATTTCTCAATCACCTTAATCTTTTGTGGTATTTCAGGATAAAAAGATTCTCCAATGACTGGAAAATTTCCAAAAGGATGTCTGGAAAATTGCAAAATAAAGACCTATGTATGATTCATGAATTGACCATTCATTCATGAGATTATTTTACCATACTTTCTAGCTGAGGACTGAAGGAAATCACTGCGTCATTCGGCTTTCAGGTTCTATGTCTCCATATATTAGATCCTTCCCTGCTACATCAGGAGGTGTTCTTCTACCATGGTAATTGCCCATAAAGGATCTGCCTGCCTTGCCTGCCCCATAGGGAACCGCTGGCTTAGTGGTTTGAGTACTTAGGAAACAGAAAATCTAGGTTTAATTATCTTTTCAACCTGATGGTGGCCTAATTACACCTACTCCTCTGAGAGGCTATGAGGAAAGAGCTGTTCTCTAAGCAACCTGGTAAAGTGATGTTTGCGTTCAGTAGCAAATCCCATTTTCACTGGATGACAGGAAGAAAGAATTGGCTCCCTAAATCTAGCTAATCTTGCTTAGTGTGGGCAAGGGAATACTGAATCCTAACTTGCATATTTCTTTTTAGAGTTTAGTGGAAACTACAAACACCAAACTAGGATTTTCCAACTCTGTTTTCTCTTTCCAGTGCTGTAACGAATAGAGAGTAGAATCACGTTCCTGGTTGTTGTTTTGGGTTTTTTCTCTCTCTTATAATCTTGCATCCTTTGTAGGGTAACATTTATTCAACAGGAAAGGCTTCAGATATTTCTGTTGTTTTGTACTGGACTCATATTTTGTGTATAGACAGGGAATTCCAGGAAACTGTTCTATGTACTCTGCCCTTTCCAGTTTTGCTGAAGAGACATTTAGTCTCCTGACTGTTTTGGGAACCCGGGAATCTTCCCAGTCCACATTGGTTCTGAAAAAAACAGTGCACTGGGCATCTGAAGAAATTCAAGGGCTCATAAAAAGAGACAACAGCAAGTTTATGGGCTGCTAGTGTCTGCATTAAAGCTACATGGTTTTGTTTTCTTTAGTTGTAGTAGCAGGTAGAGTCATAAGTTGTGGTACTGGACAGAGAGCAAAGTGCTTCATTAATCATTCAGGCTGATGAGTATTTAATTAGTTTAATTATGTTTATAGAATGGGGTAAGTAACATCATTGTTTCTCAAATGGGGAAGCTGATGCATAAGGAAAATAAGGAGCTATTTTAATATAAGTATTCTCTGCTCCTAGCTCAACTGGAAGGCCAAATGTATTTTTTTCCTGCTTTTTCTGGTCAGGCTTTTAGTGAATATTAAATAATGAATTTATACCATGAAGTTTGCCAAGAGGCATAGAAATGCATACCTAGAAGAGACTTCCTGCACCATTGACACCTCCCTTACCTGATAGCTGTGCTTTAGAATTGTTTTCCTGGAACATTGCCTACAGTATTCCAAATGAGATTTCCACCTGCATTGATACTTCTCCATCACTACTTGAAATACTAAATCTAGTTGGAAACTGCTAGTCCTCAGTGCCACTAATGTGTTCCAATCTTTTCTGCATTGCAAATCCTACTACGCCTAATTCTTATAGTTTCTGCTAGAGCAGAAATGCTTATTAGTATCTTTCTCTCTGAGTTTAAATTTATATTATTTTCCATTTCTCTATTATTTTTCTAACCTCACAATCATTCCTCATGTATAATAAGCTATTCTCCCCTTTCTTCATAATTTCCCCCAGCTTCACTGTCAGAAAATTTTGCTAACACAAAGTCATTAAGAAAATAAACATCGCTTAAGGGAAATATGAATTAAAAATATAGATGAAACGCACCTCCAAAGTTAGTTTAAGACAGTGTAGAATAAATAATTATCTCTTTAACCTTTTGCCCCTCAGCAGACTATATTCCAGTTGTGGGATGGATTTAATCTAAGGATGGTTACAACCATATCTTGGAATCTTGAAATAAGCTACATATAATTAATATTCCAGAAGCTCTGTGCTGCTGTATGCTTCTTGTTTGGGGAACAAAACAAACCCAAACACAACAGCATATATCAGATTATTATTATGTAAAAATCCCACTTATAACTCCAAACACAGAGGAAGAAAAAATTGTTGGTCCTAAAGTGCTGTCATTTCAGTAAGAAGGAAACCTGGGTTAGACAGAAGTCTGGAAAACTAGTGTCATAACTACTGAGTGATACAGTCATTCTTAAAAAACTAAGCCAATAATGAACTCATCTGCTTTACAGCTCACTGCTTATGCTTCTGAAAAGGTGTTTCAGGGAAAACTGAAAGAAGCTGAGGGAAAGGTTCTGAGAGACCCCTTTTCTTTTTTTTTTTTTTTTTTAATCCAGTATTTTGGAGAGAGGCGCAAACAGGATTTAGGTACTTAACTTTCATCTGAGATGGGTTGATATTTTCTCACCCAAACGAATCAATTTCCCTAACTTCTTTATAATGAAACTATACACACTTTACTGAACTTTAATCAAGTAGGTAGAGTTAATTGAGTTCTTACAGGGCTTGCCAGACAGGCAGATTTGCAGCAGCAACAGCTATCCCTGATGTTTTCCCAAGGGGTTTGGGTTTTCATGGCCCAGAGATCTGAAGCAGATCTGGCCAGGCTGTGTTTATGTGCTGCAGAGCCATAAAAACCTGACCACATCTCTTAATATCTTTGCTTCAAAGAGGGATCTGGAAATCTGTGTCTCACCAATGCAAGTAGGTTACATTGCAAACCAGTGCCAGCTTGGGTTCGCCTTCAGTTTTCATCTGCAGCAGCTCAGAAGCAGCTCAGCATTAAGGTTCAGCCTCTCTCCCTGGTGTGGAACTGAGGGGTAGGTGGACACATTAGGAGAAAGAGACTCTGTTATCTCTGCCTGTAAGCAGCCGTTCTGGAAGCTCAATCTCACATGTGGGCTCAGTCAGGGAACAAAAGATGGAGTGCAGCTGGCTCACCACGCATGGTGTTCACTCAAACATTGCAAATGCAGTTTCCAGGAGGGAATTTTCCTGGAATTTCTGGTTGCAGGTCCCTGGAATGATATTAAAGTTACAAAATATTGGAATTTCCCAGTTTTACTCACAGTATGAGTCAAAAGCAGATCCCAGAATTAATTGCAGTTTGAAAGAAACCTCTTTTGCAGGAATTGTTAGTAAAAAATAACTTTCCACCCCACACCCCCAAGAATGTCAGTAAATAAAAATGTTACACAGAGACCTGGAGCTTAAAGTTTAGTGAGAGTTAGGGCCTCACATTGGCATCTACATGGTGCATTTTCACCAAGCTCAGCCTTGAAATGGCATTGCCTCATGTAAGATCAATCTCCATTCGTCCTTTCTTGGACACACCTTCTGATGTTTTCAATGTTTCTTATTTCTCTGAACTAAAAGAGGTTTGTTTTGGTTTGTTTTGGTTTGGTTTTGTTAGGATAATGTGAAAAACAACTCATAACCTCATAGAACATGTAACTTAATACCTATAAATAATGTAAAATAGCCCAGCTTATTTGACAACGTTATGAGGTAATGTTTGAGGATGTTACCTGCATTTCTACACCTGTTCTCATCACATACCTTCATGCTCATTTCAGAATGACTAAAAGCAAAATATAGATAGATAGATAGATAGATATGTCCAAAACTAAATTTGCTTAATAATGCTTCTCTCTCCCTGCTCTTAAAAGCTTTTTTTTTAACCTTTTTTTCCCTCTTATTAAACATATCTATGTTTCCATTTCCTTTTGAACTGAGATCCAAGTTAGTACCAGAGCTGCAAACAGAATGCAGAAATCCTATATGTTGTTTCTGTGGTGCTGCAGCCAGAAAAAAAAAAATCAGTAATTGATTTAACAGTCATAACATATGTTGGTAATCAGATCACTTATACTCTGAACCCTATACAATAAGGCTAGAAGAATATATTTTAAATAAAACATTTTTAAAATGTTTTCTAGATTTCTCTCTCTCATTGAGACCTTTCCTAAGTTCTTTAAAAGATCTCAGACAGGAGACAATAATTGGATTTCCAGACCTGTCTTTATTACTTGAACTAGAAAGAGAGGTCCAGAATGAATGGTCTAACTTTTTGCCAGAATGGATTCATTACTTATATGAACTGACTCTAGTTTTGCTCGTCTAGGAAAAGGGCCCTCTCACATTTATGCATTTAAAGGGAGTCTGCTGCTCAGTCTTTAGAGATGTAACAAGCAAAGTCCTAGTTTTAATTGCATACTGACCTGCAACATTTATGTAGATGCTCATTCAAAATTAATAAAAACCCCACAACAAATCAAAAACAAACTAATAAAAAGGAGAAAGACTGAGAATAAAACAAGTATTAATGGCTTTTAAAAATGTGTAAATTTTTTTGTTGTTGTTTTTAACATGATATCTTTCTAAGCTAGAAATATTGCCTCCAAAAGCATACTCAGCCTGCTCAGTCTGACATACTGGTACATTATTTTTTAGCAAACTTGCTGCTGTTTCAAAGTAGCAGAAATCTGTCTTGTTCTTTTTCCATCAGAGGTTTCTTGAGATATTCCTAAGAACTAGGAATTTATTTTGGACAGAAACACCAGCTCTGTTACAACAAAAAAAAATAAAAGGATGAAGAAGCATTCTTTTCTATGTATACAAAATAAATTATTTCCTTAGATTTCCTATACACTTGACTGATACATATAGGTGATTTTTAACAATGCACTGTTGAATGTCTGTAGGTTCCTTCTTGTATTGAGAAGGAACAAAGAATCTTTTCAGACTGAGCTTGTATTCCTAGCTCAGGAAGTTTCCACTATGTCCACTATAGGGCAATACCCTCAAGGGGAATGGCTCTGACATTTCTGACATTTCTGTAGAGCTGGACACACGAATGGACTCCAAAATATGTCAGTGAAGTGCTCCATCACTGGCTTCACATTCAAACTCTTTGCTAATACAGGAATTTCCCAATTCAACCTCTCATCAGACCCTACAAGGACTTAAGTTGACTGGTATTTTTGGATCAGACATCATCATTAGACCATGAAGCAGAAATCTCTCCCAGTTTAAAGTCTTGGTAAATATGATTATATTTTTAAACTAATTCTATACATGTAATAGGTGTCAGAGGAAAATCAAATTTACTCTCTCAAATTTGTTTGTTATATTAACCAGATTAACATGCAGACAGAGAAGTAAATGTATGTTTTAATTCTGATTGCACTGGGGGATACATCTTCCTACCAGATAGTGCCAACTTTATATGACTGTAAATACCCTCTGAAATTACAAATGGGCATAATATTGGTTTCCAATCTATTTTTTTATATATTTTTTATACCTTGTTTCATATCCATCCTTATATTAGAAATATATATTTTTAATATATTTCCTAAGGAAAGCCTTAGGAAAGACATACTCTTAATTGTGGCAGTGAAATGTGGCATAAATGCTGGATAGATAATGAAAGGTTTTCACAGGTTTCTAGCCCACATCAATTTGATGGCCTTTGACTAATTCAAGTAAGATATAAACAAACCCCCTTCTTCAAATTAAATGTAAACTTCAAACCTCCTTAGAATTGCCTAGAAAAAAATATCCTGAGAATTCATACTACATGAACTTGTATGTGATGGTATTATTTGCATTGACCAATATCTAGGGAAAGGACTTTTAATCTGCTTTGCTCCAAATCAAACATGACTGCATTGTCAGTATTGTGCTTACTACAACTTGAAGTTAGCATGGTAGGTTAAAAATATCTTAAGACTTCCTTCTTTTTTCCACCCACAGCCATGAACCTGATTTTTAGTGTCCTTAAATCCTGTCTGAATCTTTGTTAATTTTGCCAAAAGAACTGCTTATGAAGCAATATTAAACACTCTTTATACCTAAGGAGCTGTTACATATGGCCACAATTATGTGCTGACCCCTTCATGAAAGAATATGGTCATATATAAAATGTAAAATGGTATCAAAACTTAAAAACAATGCACTAAAAGAAACAGAGGTGGCAGTAATTTCTTTTTCCTTTCTTGGATCACAATGTTCATATTACTAGAAAATGCATTTTCTTCTCTTTGGGATGTGTCTGAATGGTGCCTGCAAGCCAATTGTGCTGGGAAAGACAAACTTGGCTGGGATATGACAATCTTCAGATCGTTTACCTAATTTAAACATAAATTTATAAGCGATCTTGATGATGTCTTTCATTCTCTCTTAATCAATTTTCATTTTTAATCTGTTTCCTATTTTCCAACTTTACCAGGTGAAGAGTCACTTTGCATTATAGAACAATTTAGGCCGCACAGAATGAATGCTTCTGGGGACAGTTGCAGCCAGGTCCACCTACAGAAACAAACTCCCTGCCAGCCATAAGGGGTTTGGTATCAGATCTCAGGTCCAGTGCCTTGTTTTTAGTTTCCCAAGAAGGAGATTCTATTCCAAAAAGAAATTAAAGGGAAAATAGTATCTGCCGTGACTCGGCAGATATTAACGTACATTGTAGGAATTCCTGGCTAAGGAAACTGAACCTGTTCAGTTTTTGTCATGCCCTTGAACTGAAGGAAAAAAGGAGAGGGTTGTTTATCAGTATGAAGCCTTGCATTTCTAATACCAGGCCTGAGCTGAAATTCTCTAAGCCAGAACAGGTTTGTTTTCTATGAGAGAAGGATTATGACTCCTCAGCTTCCATACTGGCATTTGTTCTTCTATATTTGAAGATCATTTCATTCTTTTTGCAGTGTTTTATTTTACTCTGCCAGGTTTTGTAATTCAAATTCTCAAAGGGTCTTGAGTCTGCAACGGAAAACAGTAAAAGTACAGAAAATGAATTTCCTGCTAATTAAAACTTCTGTGGGGAATGTTTTACCTCGTTGTAGAACAAGGCTTGCCATTCAGTCCATCACTGTTAAAAGAAAGTCCTGGTCTTTCCTTCATTCATTGCTTGCTATTCAAACCAGGACTGTTCTTTTTGGAATTGACTGAGTTTTTTGTCCTCTTTTGCTTCTTGTGTATTCAGAGGTTACCCTTGGACAAATCTCCCCAAGGAAGAGGCCTGTGTGACAGCAACCTGAAACTGACCCCGGAATGAAATGACATTTAAAATTAAATTATGTACTTGTTTATAGAAATGTTGACTGACTAAATGCCTTAGGACTGCCAAAGTTCTTCTGTGTTGCTAAAATGATTTTAGAAAAATTGTGGTTGTGTAACATTTGCTTGCTCCTGTTCATTCAAGTCCAGTCTGGTCTACCTGGAAATCCCTCCATGACCTCCCACAGCCAGTGCTGCCCCTCTGACTTTGTCAGTTCATATATAAACTGTTCATATATAAAACAGTTCTGAATAAACACACAAGGCACTTATAATGGTATAGGAAGGAGCATGACTGCTGGTGACAGACACGGCACCAGAGGAATCTGTGTTGTTCTTGGCTACAGTCACTTCCAGTCAGGAAAATAATACTTTTTTTTTCCTTCATAGCACAACTTCCAGCTTTCAGGGCAGTAATTTCCTTATACTTTGGATAGGTGGAAAAGCTATAAACAAATGCCTGTGGCGAGTAGGAAGAGAGGTTGCAACAGGCTGTCAAAGCAGAAGAAACAAAAAACCACCTTAAGGTTTCAAGAAAAACAAAAATTTTTCAAAGGGTGTTCTAAGGAGCAGCACCTATTCTAGCTCGCTCAGCACTGTCAGGGTTGATGACTCTGCAGCCATCCCTGCTGTCAGGAGAGAAATGAGAAGTCAGAAAGAGCCACTAGCTATGTCTGTTGTGAAATACCAGGAATAAACTGCTTCTTATTCTGAAACCACAATGTCAAATATTTGTTTAAATGAAAATGTAGAAAAAGTGAGTGAGGTTTTACCTCTCTTAAGTAATCTACTTTAAGGTCTTCTAAGCATACCAAACAGTTTGCAACTGTGAAACCCAGCAAGAATCAGAACAAGGCATGCATTTAAATAGAAATGCACACACTAGCCTTCGGTTTGGCTTGAAAGCTGCTGGTAGGGTCTTGCCTTACGTTTATTTTAATTAATATTTTCTGTTCTTAGAAACATCCTAACTTTTCTCTCAAGCAAAATAAGAGGCAGCAAACTTGAGTAGTGAAACAAAAAGGGAAAAACCCCAAACTTAACAGCAGTTAGTAACACTTGGTTGAAAGTGAGTATTTCTGCACTTGCTCGTATGTGGCTTTGAGCATGGAGCCAAGAGTCGGACTGATGCTTTTCCACATCGGCATTCTCACAGACAAGCCTCTGGAGAAGAAGGAAGTTCTGCATCATGCTCTCTCAGCTTTCCATGAAGCCCACAAGAGAGTGGCTGGCTCTTCTGCAATCCCTCCAAAAGCCTACTAAAATAGAAAAAGACAAAAGATCCTTGGTCTTCATTAGAATTTCAGCACAGTATGATGGTGCATTTTCTATCCCATTGCTATGCAGCAGTAGAGGCTTCTTCCATGACTGAAAGTCTGTAAGCCTCTGCTGAAAGAAAATAATGCTCTTGCAGATATTTTGGGTAACAAGCATTTCTAATGGCAAATTTTATTTTATACACTTCTTTTTTAAAAAGTCAGATTTCAGTTGGTTGAGTTTATAGTTTTGAAATCTTGAAAGCAGAACATGTGAGTTGCCAGTGTTCCTTAAAGAACTAAAAGTCACTTACATATTTTAACCTAAAGGTAACTTCTCTGTCTTGTTTCATATAGACACTGTACCTCATAAGACCTAGGTCTGAAATTATGGATAAGATTTGTATCACATGCCTTACAGCACATAAGATAGACTGCAGCCAGACCAGTCGTTCAAGTTTCTATGTAAACAAAAATATAACAGCATCCTTATTTAGATGGGAGCCCAACTTTCTCATTTAATCCTTAACAATCCTATGGACACTTCTTTGTTAATTCCTGTTTCTCCTTGAAATCTATAAAAAAACTATAACTAGAGTGAGTTGGGGCTGTGTTTCTTACAGACTCATAGAACAGCCTAATACAGGCTGTGTATGTGAACTGGTTCATGTAAGTAGTCCCACCGAGGTCACTACTGAGGACAGGAATATGCTAACAGCAGTAAACGCAGAGCAAAGGTATTCTCACAAAATATGTTACTTCTCTGATTTAAATACACTTGCTAAAAATGCACTTCATGCTTTTACATAGAGAATCACTTTTACAAGTTTAAATAGTCACAATCGTAAATATATTATTCAGTTAGAGAAGGAATAACCATGACCCAAACTTTCACAAGAATTTACCATTTTAGTCTGAAATCTTACTCCTACTTACTCTTACGCCTGTACTTAAATAAAAAAATAAAGAAAATGCATTGCACTACCTTTTCTTCCAATACAGAAAAACAAATATTCAGAGGATATCTGAATATTCTTTCAAGATAGTTGTCTAAAGAGGTAGTTTCCAACAAGCTTTCTTGTCTGCTTATTTACCTTTATTGCTCTACAGTGATAAACTGGTTTACTTTTAGTAACTTTTACAATTGTTTAGTCTGACTTCTTATGAAGTAATTCAGTCTTCAGGAAATTAATTCAAACCAATGGGTTTTTTTGGTTTGGTTTTGTTTTGTTTGTTTTTTCCGAAAAATCTTGTTGACCAGGAAATTTCTGAAGGGTTGGGTAAGGTTATGAAGTCAATAGCCTAAAGAGGAAACTGCAGCTGGCAGTTCTGGGTATATTGAGCAATTGCATTTTTAAGAAATCCTTGTTTGTTTTTAGCTTTTATGGTAACTTTTCATGAGGCTTCGTGTGACTGGTGTTTCTTGTATAAGGGAAGAACCTGCCTGAGAGATTGATGCTTTCTTCTTTTGGGACTGGAAAGTAAATAATAATTACTTTTGTAAACACGATACAGGAGCTCAATACTAAGACTAAGGAAATGCAGAGTACTTGTGCACGGATATCAGGAATATGTGCAATTTAAGAAAGTAGTTATGGGAATTTGGCAAATATTCATTTTTCTCACATCCTCCTTTCATGATGTTCCTTTGGGACTTGTTCATAAAGAACTCCAGGCAAAATTTCCCTGAAGCCCCTCAGGGACTTTCTCTGAATTTTGGTTCAGACTAAAACTTGTGCTTGCCACCAAGGGAACACGAGGCCGGAGAGCAGCTCTGCAGAAAGGGACCTGGGGGTCTGGGGGTCCTTGGCAAGTTGAATGTGAGTCTTTGTGGCCTGGCAGCCAGGAGGGCCAGCCGTGTCCTGGGGTGCATCAGGCACAGCATTGCCAGCAGGGCAGGGGAGGGGATTGTCCTGCTCTGCTCTGCACTGGGGTGACCTCACCTCGAGTGCTGGGGGCAGCTTTGGGTGCTACAGTATAAGAAAGATACTAAATTATTAGACAGTGTCCAAAGGAGGGCAACAAAGATGGTGAAGGTCCTTGAGGGGAAGCTGTATGAGGAGTGTCTGAGGTCACTTGCTCTGTTCAGTCTGAAGAAAAGGAGACTGAGGCGAGACCTCATCACAGTCTGCAACTTCCTCAGGAGGGGCAAAGGAAGGGCAGACACTGATCTCTTCTCTGTGATGCCCACTGACAGGACCCAAGGGAATGGCCTAAAATTGTGCCGGGGAGGTTTAGGTTGGATATTAGGAAAAGGTTCTTCACCCAGAGGGTGGTTGGGCTCTGGAACAGCTCCCCAGGGAAGTGGTCACAGCACCAGCCTGACAGAGTTCAAGAAGCATTCGGACAGTGCTCTCAGGCTCATGGTGTGATTCTTGGGGCTGTCCTGTGCAGGGGCAGGAGTTGGACTTCAGTGATCCTTGTGGGTCCCTTCCAACTCAAGGTATTCTATGATACTGTGGTCAAGACCAATAATGAATACTAGGATGGACTGCTCTACAAACAACACTATTTATCAGGGTTACAAAGTCAGCCACACTCTAATATTACAAAAATCTGAGATTGTACTTTTATCTACCACTTTCAATGAATATAAATTCATAGATTATGCCAAGGATCATCTCTAAAGTGCACGTGTGAGAGAAGTGACCTTGGTTTTTTATTTAAACATAACTAATTCTAATAGAATTTAAGCATCGAACAGTTATTTTTTTTTCTGAGAGTGTGATCTAAACTAATCTGTAAAATATATACTAAAAGACACTTTGAATTCCCGTATCAATAGAAGCTCGTTTTCAGAATTCTTAAGCTTTTGAATAAAGAAAATAATCAAATCATGTTAAATAAAAATACCATATCATAAGGTATATATCACAATGCAATCTTTAAAAAAATCAAAAAATATCTAGCCAAATTATTTGTGTGCCTTTTAAAATGTTGCCTCATATCTTAGAAAGCACTGGAATGAGTTAGTACTTCCATACAGAAAAGTTCTGTCACTGGTGGGGCCTTGCATCATTCATCACTTTCTTTTTTTTACCATGGAAAACAAGAGGTACGGAGGGTTAATTATCAGGAAAGGATAAGTGTAATGCTCCAAATAACAAAGAGATGGAGCATGTGTTGATGAAATATGTACTGTGTATTAAACATGT
The DNA here is from genome assembly GCF_017639235.1 of Corvus kubaryi. Lineage (NCBI taxonomy): Eukaryota > Metazoa > Chordata > Aves > Passeriformes > Corvidae > Corvus > Corvus kubaryi. Next base: position 8,444,187 of record NW_024582059.1, read on the forward strand.
GCAGCCAAACTCAGGCCTAGCAGCAAGCAAAATGTTTTTAACTTTGAGCAAAAGAAATAGGTTATAAATCCAGTTAGTGAGTCAAAAAAACCCCAAAAACCACAACAAAAAACACTATTAAAAACTGTATTAAATTAAATGTATTAAATTGTCACTGTAAGAATTAAACTAGCTGATGAAACATAACTCTTGTACATGAGAAAATCCATCAGCCAGCCTGACAGCCCAAACAATAGTGCTTTCTGACTAAGTAGGACTTATCTCTAATTGGGGTCTAGTTTCTCTTGAATTCCATTCAAGATAGAAGTCAGAAAATTTGGTAACTTGAACCAGTAAACTCCCATTTTGGAGGCCAAAGACATATCACCATAATGACACCTGCCTGAGAATGTCTCCCTCAGCCTGCAGCCCTATAGATAGGTATTCTGTAAAGTATTTCTAAATTGTGTTTCTATCAAAGCTTTTTCTCATTTGCTTCTTGGGAAAGGTATGTATTCTATTCTTCTAAGGTTTATCCAACTAATGATTAATACCCAAGGAGAGAAAAATAATCCATAACTGATTTCGTATTGATCATACTGATGTTTGTGCTGCTTATTTAATTATTATAGCCTTTGAAACACAACTAAAACAAAAATTTCCAGGAACTTCATTGAACATGCTCTGACCCTGTAAGTCTCTACCAAGCATTACAGCAGAGCCTCTTGCACAGTCACATTTTCCAAACTATTAAAATGTGTCTGTGTTTGTCTTTGAAATGACGCAATTGTGTCCACTGGAGCCTGCAAGTTTTGAACTGAACCTGTGCAGAAGATGGGGACTGCCTACTGGCCATAGGCAGTGCCAAGTGTCAACAGTGGAGGCAGGTGAATGGCATTGTGAGCAGGCATGGATTTCTTTAACACTACCTGTTCTTCCAAAAGGATGGCTGCAGTTGTGAAAGGTGTTAAAGAACAGGTCTCTGTGTATACTCTTTCTGGTTGCTCTACTGATACAATGCTTATGGACATCAACAGGAGTAACCTGCAGGCTCAGAAGTGGGGAATGTAGTAGTGATAGAAGAATTAGGGCTGTACTTTTATTTTATTTCATTTATTCCTGCTTAAAAATGGGACCTTATCATATTTTTTTTTGAGAACACTTTTAACAGATAAATGCAGAACAATACAGGTAGAATCTGTTGGTGGTCATATGTCCTTAAGGATGGAAGGAAGTATTTGCTTGTGCTCTTTGCCAAGTGAAAGGATTGCAAGATTAATCAGTGCCTGCCTGCCTTGGAGGCCTGCTCTTCTCTGTCTGCTAATCTCCCACACCAGTTTGCATTTTAGCTGTGATTTCTACCATATTCATTTTTCTTCCTGTAGATAGTGGTTTCTTTAAAGTCTTAACCATTCCTCTTTGTATAAGCTGCACATTATCCAAGACACAGGCAAAAAGGATCTCTCTTTCTTCATATATGGTAGATACTCAACAAAACAGAGTACATAAGTGCCATTATTTTCCTGTGAGGTTTTTTATGGCAATCACCCTCCTTTTCAAAGACAAACTCAGAGAATGAAGGAGAGGTATTGAAACTACACTTTATCTGTCTGCTGCGAATGATTTAATCTCATACAGTTTATAAAGCAGGGAAAGTTACTATTTAGCTTTCCAGATCTAAAACATGAGAGCTAAACATTTCCTAAATATGAGAAGCAATTTTGGCAGAGAATAGAGGAGAAAGGAATTTTACCAGGTACTGCACTGTCTTTTCCTATTTTCTGAGGTAACTGTAATGAGGTCATTGGCAACCATGTTCTCAGCCACAGAGGGGTTTCTGCCATTTTTATGTGTGAGGAATTGTTTAGAAAACTGCCATTATTTCAAAACTAAGCAGACTGTCATTCTTGCTTTTAAAGCTGTATGCTGTTTAAGCCAGGGTCATAATCCACCTGTTTGTCAAATTCTGGGATTGTGTTATGATATCTTTACATACATGGAGATGCCAGAGACTGTGCAAAAATCTCTTTACTTTGCCAAAGCAAATAAATGAAGAAAGTCTCCACGGACAAGGGGTGAGCAGAACAGATGTGATAGCTTTACTTTACATTCGCCTGCCTTGTATATAGGTGCCACATAAGAAATATTGTTTGAGTGTTGTTATACTCAGCCAATAGTCAGCAATAGAAAAGGCTCTTTGAGTATGTGGGCAGCCACATTTAAGTCAGATCAACCCCAACACTGCTGCAAATTATTCAAGATGCTGAAATTTGGGTAATTTACAAATCTCCTTCTGAGCTGAGGCATACAAATCAAGCATTACATCACTTGAAAAGGGAATTGCAGTTTCATCCTTGTCATCTTGTGCTTCTACCTTTTTCACCCTAATAAAGTGGGATTTTTTTTCGGTTGAAAAACACAAAAGAGAAGGAAAGAAAAAAGAAGTTGCCAACTGGCTGATTTCCAGTTTGCATGGGTATAACAGAATACAGAATCAGCCCAGTATTTGGCTTTATTTAGAAACATGGGCCCTTTTCCAGATCCCATTAAGACTGATGAAAAATGCACTTCATTGATTTTGCTGACAGTGGATTGAGTCCATTAAGAAAAATTAGTTTGGTGTCAGGATAGCGACAGTTTCTGTGTAAAACAAAGAATGTAAACATTTGTAGACCAAAAGAACATATTTTCCCAACTTTAATATGAATTCCAAACAAACTTTTTGAAAATTAATTCAAAATTAAGCTAGTGCCTGTGCACAGCTAGGTTTTTTTCACTGAGAAACAGTGCTGGAGGAAATTAATGTGTCTCTTGGTTATCTATCAAGAAGACAGTATCCATAAAGACTGTGACTATCTTCCTGACATATAATTCAGTGTGGCTGCAGTAACTTTAAAGAGAAAACCATTAGCTGTGGTACACTTCATAGAACCATTTCGGTTGGAAAGGACCTCTGAGATTATTGAATCCAACCATTAACTCAGCACTCCCAAGTTCACCACTGAACATCCATGTGTCTTTTAAATACCTCCAGGGATGGTGAGTCAACCATTCCCTGGGCAATTTCACAACCCTTCCTGTGAAGAAAATTTCCTAATTTCCAATCTAAACCTCCCCTGGCACAACTTGAGGCTGTTTCTTCTTCCTGTTGCTTGTTATTTGAGAGAAGAGACTGACCCTCACCTGACTACACCCTCCTTTCAGGTGGTTATAGAGGGCAATAAGGTCTCCTCTGAGCCTCCTTTTCTCCAAGCTAAACATCTGCAGCTTCCTCAGTTGCTTCTCATAGGACTTGTACCTCAGACCCTTCCCCAGCTCCATTGCCCTTCTCTAGACACACTCCAGCACCTCCAAGTCCTTCCCGTAGTGAGGGGCCCAAAACTGGCCACAGGACTTAGAGTGTGGCCTCACCTGCTCTGAGTAGAGGGGGACAGTCACTGCCCTGGTCCTGCTGGCTGCACTATTGCTGATCCAAGCCAGGATGCCATTGGCCTTCTTGGCCACCTGGGCACTCGTTGGCTCATGTTCAGCTGGATGTTGACCAGCAGCCCCAGAGTCTTTTGGGCAGCTTTCCAGACACTCTGCTCCCATTCTGTAGCCCTGCACAGGGTTGTTGTGACCCAGGTGCAGGATCCAGAAGTTGACCTTGTTGAATCTCATAAAATCGGCCCATGAGCCAGCTTGTCCATATCCCTCTGTATATCCTTCCCACCTTACAGCAGATCAACACTCACACCCAGCTTAGTGTCATCTGTGAACTGACTGAGGGTGCACTCGATCCCCTCGTCCAGGTCATCGATAAAGATATTAAACTGGGCTGGCCCCAATACTGAGCCCTGGAGAACACCACTGGTAACCAGCTGCCAGCTGGATGGAGCTCCATTCATCACCACTCTCTGGGCCCAGCCATCCAGCCAGTTTTTTACCCAGAGAACCATGCACCCGTCCAAGCTGTGAGCAGCGAGATTCTCCAGGAGAATGCTGTGGGAAACAGTGTCAAAGGCTTTACTGAATTCCAGGTCAGCAACATTCAGACCCTTTCTCTCATCCACCAAGTGGGTCACTTTGTCAGAGAATGAGATCAGGCTGGTCAAGCAGGACCTGCCTTTCATAAACCCATTCTGGCTGGATGCTAATAGGTTACTTATATCCCACAGTCTTGGGGGAAACAGATAAAGAGCTGGTATTTTCTTTTACTGACACTAAATGGCTAATGTGAAGTTAACTCAAAATGACTGTTTTGCTCTGGGGGAAGAATAGCTGCACATTTGTTATTTAGAGTACCAGAGGGGTCGAATATGCCTTGCACTTACAATTAGAGTCTTGCAGGATGTGCCAGAGTGTGTGACCGCCGTGCTGGGAAATGGCTTTTCCCCTGGTGGAACCAAGGTTGAAGCCACTTATCAGAGTGCCCTTGGCTCACCTCACTTGCAGCATTACCTCTTCATGCGTGTGCAGTGCGTGCCTACAGACAGACATTTGCACAAATATAATTTTTTGGAAAAAGACATACACAGTCCTAAGACCATACAGAAATACAACATATCTGTGCCACTTAGTAATGTCAGTGCAACACCTTAATGTCCTTTAAAATAGGATTTTCACTTCAGCCACCAGTCAGGAACCACACATCTAAAGAATGTCTTCAATTTGCAGCAGCCTAAGAGTGAAGCCCAAATCACAGCCCGGTTCATACCCATGAATGGAGATCTATACTTGGTCAGAACCAAGGAAATTCCTGAGCTTCTTAAGGAGAGCAAGAATCTATGGACAGATGTATTATTGGAAAGGTAAGACTTAAAGTTTTTTCTCCAGCAAGATGCTGTTCTTATGACACACTGACAGTAATAGCTTTTGAAGACTTAATGCTCACCAAGGCAGTGAAAACAAGGTGAATCTCATGGAAGTCCTGGGGAGATTTAGTAAAGAAAATACTAATAGGAATTTCCCTGCTAGCTCATCTCAGAAAACAAACAAACAAACAGACAGGACTGGGGAGACTCTCTCCCCATCGATGTGGATAGCCTCAGTTATCAAGTCAAGGGAAAAAGGGCATGTATAGGGGCTCCATTTATATTCCAGGGTCTGGTCTGGGAAGACTGATTTTTTTTCCTTTGCCCCTTTCCCCTTTGTTTCCATTTTTTCTTTTTTCTCCTTTTTTTCCTTTTATGTGCTCCCTTCTCCCTCCCCCTACACCCCATAGTTGATTTTTTGTTGGTTTGGTTTTTTTTTCTTTTTTCCTTACTGTCTAAATCAGATCCCAGGCAGGGTTTGAGTTCATTCAGGAAATGACAAAACCTGACCTCACTTCTGAGCTGAAACCACTGCTGGGATATATGAGGATTGCAACTCTGTCCCAAGGCAAAGTCAAACAGCTTAGCTTTGTGTGGCTTTCCCCTTTGACAGAGGAAGAAAGCAGTGCTAGCAGAGCTAGCAATCATCTCTTGCTAAACATCAGTGACCAGCAGCACTGTTTCCCAGCAGATCTGGATGGGAGATGCCTGGGTGGACAGAGTTGGGGCTGCTTTGGATGGCTGGATCTCCTTCCACACAATTGACTTGTGGTCAGAGCAGGCCGAGGTGTGGGCGAGGTGTTTTGTCAATCAAATTGCACATGCAACTCGTATTTGGACTGAATCATCAGTAAACATCAGTGTCTAGTTTTACAGAAAAAATACATTTTTTAAATTAAGATTTTTTTATGTGACCTTTTTTCTGGCTAAGCTAATAAAAGGTTTTGGTTACATTTCTTTACACTTTAATGTTTGCATTTGTTTATTTCCCACCACTTTAATAACAAAACTCTTGCTCTGAACTTGTACTGTAAATAGCTGACTGGCAACAAAGTTGTTTTGAAAGACAAGAAAAACAATTTAAAAATCCTTTAATCTATACTGACAAAAATATTCCATAACTAGATCACGAAGTCCTGGTTCACATGTACAAAAATACATGTACTAAAAGGGATTTTTTTTATTAACTGTGGCTGAGGAAGGGCTGTCCATGCTTTTGAACAAGTCATCAGGTCTCTTTTTTTGTTTGGTTTGTTGAAAAAATTCACTGGAGCATTTCAGAGATAATGATAACGTGTTGCATAGAGTAATATCAGTTACATCTTTTTCATTCTTAGCAAATCACAGTGATCATCTCAAGATTTCTATGTTTTGCTGTGATCTATATCTCTGCAAAGCTCCAAGCCAAGGTACTTATTAAAGGGAACTGTTCAGTTAATTTTGATATATTTAATAAAATAAACAGCAGAGTTATTGTTACTGGATATAAGTACCCTTATATCCATTTTATGCAAAGGGTACAGTACTTGAAGTAATTTTAATAAGACCATAAAAAAAGGAAGTCACTTCATTTTTGGAGTGACTAACCTAGCTACTGATCTGAAAATTCAGAGAATTGCTATTAATCTGATTAATAGTATTTGTGAAGTTAGCCACATATTTAAAGACAGGAAAGAAGACACTGCTGGAACTGTGAACCTGATGCTGGTTCAATTCTATTCAACTATCATGCCAAGAGAGCAAAAGAGGAATGTGAAATTCTAGAAAGGCAAAGGGCATACCATATTTGTTTCATCAAATTGTGTACACCTAAAAGATGAGGTGCTAAGAAGCATACAATATGGGCTTGTCAAAACACACCGAGACAACCATTCGCTGACAGCGCACTGGCCTGCACTGTAAGTGAATAACGCAGGAGTGAAATCATTCGACTTTAGTAAGGTTGGGCTGTGTTGTCTATCTCAGCATAAGCAAACAAGGAAATGTGGTCTAGTTCGAACCTTATTAGTGCTAATTCAACCTCCTTACCATCAGCTCCTACCTCAATATAACACCACAGTTTGTTCCCTCTCCCCTAGGCAGTGTTTCTAATGCCCAGTGCTGTTCAATCACCATTCAACCTTCCTAGTTTGTGACTGCCAGCCTAAACATCTAACTTAAGCAGTGTAACTCATCTCCTTTATGCCTGTTGTCTAAAACTGTTTTATCTAGAGGTCCTTAATTCCAGTCGAGGCTTCACTGATGAGCCCAGCTAGGCAGTTTGGAACTGAGTCCCCCATGCTGGCAATGGGTGAGAGAGCCCTGATATCTCCCACATGCTCTGCATTAGTGTTCAGGCCCTCAAGCAAGACTCAGAGAGTGGGATTGGATAGGCTGACAGTAGTCATTAAGATTAGATTAGAGCGGGTGCTGAGAGGCTGGACTGGAAACTCCATAATAGGAATAGAGAGAGGAATATAGTGAGATCATAGTGACTGAAGCAGAGAGTAAAGCAAGGACAGCTTGTGTGGTAGACAAGGTCCAAGCAATCTGAGGTCAGACAGCTTGGGGTATGTGCCTGAGATCTATAGATGGAAAGGCATGAAACTGCTCTGGACAGCAAGATGCTGTGTTTGCATCACACCATACTGTAGCATACCACTGCAGCATGGCAAAACATTCAAAAGGAGGCTGAATGGCAGCAAAATGTCTCTTGTAATCTATTTTTCCTGAGTTTCATAGCTGAGGAGTGCAACTGCAGCACTGATAGTATTTATTCCTTGTGTGATTTTGAGACTATCTGCCTCAGATGTATTTTATTTATACTATCACCTTTCCATCAGAAAACATCACCCTCAGTATCTAGGCCATTAAGTAACCAGTAAATAATGTCAGTAATTAAGACCCTCCAGATTCTCACTGGCCGTAAGGAGCTAGATGAGATGAGCCATCAGAAAAGAGGCCTCCCTGGATACTGGTGAACGTTAATGTTATAAATGTTGTAAAACCCATTAGAGATACACTTCTGCTATCCTTGCTGCTACCAGCTATATATAGCGACTACAGTGGCTGTCCCTAAAGTCACTGTCCAGTTTGCTGACATCTTTACTGGTTCATTATGTTGGTATATGATCCCATGACTTGGTCTCAGCTTTTGGTTCACATGCCAGTCATGAAGAGATTGACCAGGTCCTTCGTAAGTGTGGTCTCAGCAGATTCTGTGGCCTTTTGCTGGTCAGCTGCACATCCAGCAGCAAGGGACTCTAATGAGATGGAAAACAGCTTCTAGAGGCTCCTCTCTGAGATGTGCTCAGGGCAGATTCAGAGTTTCATTCTCCTAGTCACTGGAAAGCAGAATAGTTACTGTCTGGTCTGTCTCACTGGAAGTCTGCATGTTTGGATCCAGATGTTGGCATGCTAACCTAAGATCTTTCTTCACAAACTTACTGGGCAGACCACAGGAGAAGGAGGGTAGGATCAGAATAAGGATTGAAAATCACTTCTATTTGTGAATCTGAGTTGAGTTTAGGTTATGAAACAAGAAAAATAGGGAAAAAATTGAAAAACTGGGGCAAGTACTTCTGGACATGTACTGCTAATCAGAAGAAAACAATGTCATAAAGACATTGGGGAATCCCATGGGATTTCTGGCTATTATCTACCCAGTTTTTCTGCCCTGTGGGAATTTATTTCTTGGAGCAGAGCCATAATGCTAGACTGGACAGTTGCAACAGCCAGTCTCAGACTTTCTCTGCAGTCTGACAGTTCCTCTCTGCACCCAAGCTTCCCCGTATTCTATCCCTAATCTTGGAGTGGCAGGGCAGCAGTGCCCCTTGTTCTAATATACTAAGGTCTATGTACTTTCACAATGGTATTAAGAAATCCCCTGAGTTGAAAACAGTTGGAATTTAGAAAGATATTTGGGTAAAAAGTAACATCTGCTTGTCCTGTCCATACTCTTCCCTAGGCACCTGCCTGTGGCCATCAGTGCAGACAAAATGTTGTTTTATGGGGCCCAGTGGTCTGAAGTAGCATGGCTGCTTTTATGAAGTCATTTGATAATCTTCATCAAATATTTAATGACTGCATGGTCTTTGTATGAACACTACTGAATTCATTCTGCATACAGAAAAACTGGATGGTACTTTGACAAAATACATCTGTCTGGGCAGACAAACCGCAGTCCTAATCTTTTAGGTGCTCAGAACTGGGTATTTTCATTTAGTCTGGCATTTAGAGTCACTGCAGGATCTATGATTTTAACTGCTATGTTCAAGATAAGTGCTAACATAAAATACAGATCATTAATCAAAAAAATCATTTCAACACACACTTAAGGATGTGAATAATTACACTAAAGGGAATGGCTCTGCTGACTGGCCTGAGTTGATATAACAGTGAACCTATGCAAAGGCAAAAATGTAACAGTAATCAGATGCAATCTGGAAATAAGAATGTATTTTTTCTAGCATAAAAAATAGTTCTCTTCAGCAACACTGATGTCAGATCCACTAGCATGTATAAGTCTCTCTTACCTCAAGACAGGAAGGATAATGTCTTAGATGAGAGAAAATTATGTTAAGGATGCATTAAGAGGTCACTATGTTCTTTAATATCAAATGACCACCCATACTAAAACCTCTTGCATCTCTGTTTACAGTTAGACATTTAAATAAAAAAAATAAGCAGTTCAGCACAGTTTCTTGAAGTTTCTTGAAGTGCTAGACTTTTAATATTGATGTAAGGTATGTAATTTACCCTGTACATTTCAGGCATAATGTGTAAAATACTTGTTTCCACAACAAACTGTCCTTTTTGGATGAATGGGATATTTCTACAGGGATTTCTGGGTAGCATATTTTTGGAAGTTTCTACTTTGGAAATTATTAGTTGCTATGATAATTTCTGAGAAACCATGAAGTGTAATAACTAGGCACCAAGTATATAATTATTATTACTCTGAAGTGTGTTTTTCAAACCAGAAGGACATGGCCTTTCTTCTGTGCTTAATTGTATTCAAGCCTCTGAGAAGTATGCTCAGCTAAGAGGGTTCATATAACAGTTATTGTTCCAACGCCTGATTTTGTCCAACATTCCTATTCTCAAAAAATATCTCCTTAAATAGTGTGTCACATACCTACGTTGGTGCCTCAGGCACCTGTCCTTCTTTTTGAGTTCATTCATTCTCCAGGACTTCCACTGCTGTACAGGTAATGGTTCTACTACATTTCACAGTCCTCATTTCACTCCTTACCCAAACAATCAGCAGGCAGGCATTGCTAGTTCTCCTCATTTTCTGAAAGAAAATAGCAGAGCTTTAATTCCACGGTAAATTTAAGAGTGCCTTTTAGGATCTCCTAAGGCAGATCCTTTAACATGCATGTATCCTTCACACTGGTGTGAAAACCCAGACATTCCCTCAATTACTATGGTAGTGTCCCTTTTCTGAATTGCTAAATCTGGATGAGGGGACAGATTCTAAAGTTCAGTCAGCACAAATATAGAGAATATCAATTTTTTAGACTAAGAATCAAACTAAGCCCTTAGAGTGAGATTCTGCTGAAATAGGTCTCTTAAAGGTAGAAAGAATCTGTTTTCTTTAGGTAGCAGTTTTGGGGCTCATGTCCAGTTTGGAATTGGAGCCTGGGATAGGTGCAATTCATTATAACACCATGCCAGCGTGCTAAAAGTGTTCCAAAGACTGCAACTGAGCATCTTGTGGGTTGTAAGAAATTTGCCCTACGGGCCTTTGGCACCATATGTCTAGCAGGTAGCTGACAGCTGTTCAGACTGAGTGCAAATCAAGAAGAATTTAAGTAAAGAGCAACTACTACAGTAAAGCACATCAGCAGTGTGATTTAGGTAGAATACATATGCTATGGTGGGCAAAAAGGAAATCTGAATGTGATATTGCATGCTGTCCTCGCTTTTGTCCTCAGGAACATCTAGATACCTTTCCAAAATAGTCAGCCAGGAGAAATACTGAATCGTGCTTAAAACTCTTATCAGATGGAATTGCCATGTGTCCAACAAGGCACCTGTCTCTTCTTTTTATTATGTAAGTAGAGGAAATAAAGACAGGTACTTAATTTTGTATAGCACTTTGCATGCAATAAGTGCCTTTAGAAAGTGTTTATGTGGCAGAAAGTATAGAAGGTGTTACTGAATGACATCTCAATAATAACTGTCTTCCTGATTCTTTTCAAGGTCAAGCTATATTCTTTATCAATTTGTATAGATATAGTTGTGGCGTAGTTATTCATGAGGCATACAGTTCATGCCTGTAGCATGTTGATAAGAATTACTAATCATGCATTAACTCTTCACTAGTCATTTACATCTACCATTTATGCATGAACAAACACTGCCTTTAAGAACTTTGAAGCTGACAGGCTAATCCTTTTCACCACTGACTTGTATCTCAATTCCTCAATGACAGTATAATCCACAAAAGAATCCACAATGGCACTAAATGTGTTCAGCCAATTAATTACACCATTTTATTGAGACATAGAGGTTAAATGAGAGCATATGAGTTAAATGTGGATGCAGACAAATAGGTATCTTTTTATTTAATTTTTTTTTCTCACAAAACTGGTGTGACAATCTCAACTTTATAAAATATTATCTTACAGGAAGAAAATGAGCCTCTGTAATTTTCAAGAGACATTTAGTTGTTTTTTAACACTATTATAGGTATATAATTGTGTTCAAAACTTTTTAAAGTTATTAACACTGTGAGTGTTATAATGTGCAACAGGAGTTTAAAGTCTTTAAAAATTTTAAAGTTTAGTAGAGGAGGTTGGACAGGAAAAGGATAGGAATGGGTAAGGGTAAAGAAGAATACAGAAGACCCTCCTGTTGAGTCACAAGTTTTAGAGTAGACCCTCATGCTAAACTGAGCCTGACCTTTACCAACAGTTAGTTCCTGAAAGCTCAACAGCCATTAACCTTAACAGCACTTAAATTTAACAGCACTTAATCTGTAACTTAGGATCAACAACTTAACGAAGGATTCATATAGAATTTGCTATAGCACAACAGTAACTCACCTACAGGCCTAACTTACTTTCAAATCTAAAGTACTTAAGAATCTAGGTGAGCAACATTCCTAGTAATTTGCTACAGCATATTCACACTTGCATGCACAGACAGAATCTGTACAAGGTACCTGTGAAAAATTACCCTTGAGTTCAGTGAAGTAATAATTTCAGATGCCTTTGCATCTTCTCAACAGGCACAGGGTTGAACCTCGGGGAGCTGGGGTATGAGCCCAGGATCCATCGTGATGGTTCAGTGATCCTCTGCACAGAGCAAACTCAAGAGTTCACTGGCTCTGAGAGCTGTCCCAGGCAGAGGGAGGTCACTGGTCACAGCTGCTGTGGTCTGGGAGAGCTCAGAGGGTCTCACTTTGGGCTGCTGTTTTTAGGATCACAAGAGAAGTGGCTTTAGTCATAGTAATCTTCCATCTGGGCCACAATTCAGGTCAGAAACTTTCTTTGAAAATTTGATAATGAAAGTATTATCCCACTTGGGTTGTTGTTCAGACAAGAAAAACAAGTTTCCACGGCTGTTTGTTACAGTCCAGGTGGTCATTAGACAGTACTAGTTCCTGGGAGCAGTGTTCCTGATAAGCTCCAGGTGCACCTCCTCAAGGCGGGGGCCTAGGGAGTGTTTCGGGGATTGTAGTGTGGCCAGGGCTGGGGGAGTGGTGTGTGCACCACCGCACAGGGCAAAAAATCTTGAGGTCATACAAACAGCTTGACAGTGGTTTGCACGTGGAGATCTGTCAGCAAAGGCATAGCTACATAGTAAATGTAAGTAATAAAATGCATAAGGCTGCAAGGAACATGTTTTCAGCATCTTGTATGATCTTGATTTTCTATAAATCCATGACAGCAATTAGACATGTGGCTGCTTCCTGTGAAGTACAGGCATTATGAATATGGTCATGTCTATTATGATCAATGTATGCCATTGCTGTTTTGAGAAGCTCTGTATCTATCAGATACATAAAGCCTAACATATATATATATACTTACCAGCATTAACATGTTTGATGAGGCACAGGTTTCTAATAATTTTCTCATTTAATTTTAATGAGACATTTCACTGCGTGTGCAGCTCTCTCAAAAGTCTTAATTTTAGAGCCTCCACCAAGGCATAGTAGTCTGAATTTTCCAGTCAGATTTGCCAGATCAACCCTGTAAGGATCACCTGTCATACTCAGTATCTGTAAAGGAGAGAGAGATGAGTGAACTGGAACATTAAGGAGGACAGACTATAATATTCTTCATCTGATGGTTCATCTGTTTGCTATTTTGTTTGCTGCTGGGTTTGCTGCTTCAAATTCCTGTATCTCAAAATGAAAGGAAAACCATTAGTCTTCATTTTAAAGAAACAAAATCAGGTTACTTCCACAGTTTTTGTGCCAGATGGGAGGAACCTTTCATACCAAATACCTATTTTGTCCCTATTTCCTACAATGACCTGAGGATGTATACCCCTTTTTACAATAATAGAGAAGGAAGGAAGAAGAAAGAGTTATCATCCTTTGGAAATCAGTCTTTTTTAGGTGCCCTGTAAATCTCTAAACCTTCGGGGTGATCACCGTAGCCATCAAGACGATTGAATTCAAGGTGATTGAAAAAAAACCTTTTTAAAATTAAAAAGGTTGCAGAATATGAAATCTTTTCTAAAACTGTGTTTTCTAATTGTGTGAATTAAATCAAATTAATGTATAAAAAACCCAAGTTTGGTGAGCATTGAAACTAAGGAAATATGATTTTCATTTGATTTGGGTCTTCTGTCTCCCTGGCTTTTTAATTGAATTAATCTGAAAGCCAATGCATGGGTTCTTGTGTTAACAGAAATTTAAAAATATATATTTGCTTTCCTGAAAAAAGCTTGGTAAAGGCTCTAATAAAATTTGGTCAGCTATTTGACATTAGAAGTTCTGGTTTTCAGTCATAATTCCTCCTCTAGAAAAGTAGATGCTTTATGAATTATATATTTTTGTGACTAAAGAACTTGTAATCACTTTTTCCTAGGTGGTTTTTCTGATGTCTAGTGACCGCTCAGGCCAGTCTGCTTGTTCTCCTACTTTTCTTCCTTCTGCAGGAGCATTATCTTAATCTGTATTTTAAGACAGGTGCCTTTACAGAATACACAGGACTAATCTCTGAGTCCTCTGCCTCTTTTTTTATAATGTTATTGTTATTATTTTAAATGCTGGATCAGTCACTTGAAAAAAATACCCCAGAAGTTTGAAACAAGCTATTTGAAATATATACAGTGTTATTACACAAAATTCGATACCTTAATGAGACTTAAAAGAGCAATAAACCCAAAGAAATTCTATCTTATACAGCTGCAAAGTATCTTTTGTGTGATTGAACAGCAGAGCTGGACCTTCAGATATGCATGTTCTACTACTGCAGACTAAAGACACAATTAATGTCCCTGGGCTGATCACAAGGAAATGTCTTGTTACATTTTGCATTTGGTTTACACAACTATTTTCTAGGGAATATTGTCTAAGATCAGGAATTTATGGGAATTACTCCTGAATTAGACAATTTAACATGGTCAGATAGTTCCAACTCTGGACAAGGCAGCAATTGCAAGCAGAGGAAAGATAGTTAAGTCTACCTCTGCCCTCTGAAATACAATGAATATTGAGACAGACGTGTGTCTGTCCCTATACATTCATTTACTAGTAAAACTTAGATATCATTCACTCCTCTTCAATAGGATCTCTGAAATACAAACCAATGTGACCAAAACCAATCAGCAGAAGCTGGACCGTTACTCATGATCAGCTGGCTTGGTGGTAGAAGGCTCTCTCATGAGACTGTTTTCTCCATTTCTTCCCATTTGGGCATTGCCAGCTCAGTTGGCACTGCAATAGGACATTTGAACAGTGTGCAGGCTGTCCTCCAGAGTCTTGCATTAATGACAGCTCTGGCTTCCTCTTGCAAGTGTGGAGTGAGGGGGTGGAGTGATTATTCTGACCCTGCTGGCCTGCCAAGACGATGCTGCCAGGTAGGAAAGCAGTTGTCTGTGACCTTGGACAGCTTCTATAGTGTGAGAGGCAGAAGAAGAGGCCTTTTCCTATAGAATCTTCACTGCATTGCCCTGTATCAGGAAGCTCTTGCCAATGCCTATACCCGATGGATCGAGATGGATCCTGCTGCCCAAAGTAAGCTTTCTTCTTCGCTCCCTTCTGGATTGGATTTGCCCCAGTCCTGGTTTTCCTGAGTTTGTAGCAAGTGCTCTAAGCTAACAGGGTTAGGAGCATGTTAACTTTAGAAGAACTGAAATAATAGTAAAACATCTGGGTCATGAGAAGTAATGTAGTGCAGGTTTGGGTAGAGCTCTGCTTAAAAGGCAAATGAACAGAAGTGGCAAGGATGGAGGGAGCAAGTGAAAAATGAAATCAAATGTTTCTGGAGATAAATGGAAGCAGCTCTGTGTCCCCAGCAATGGGGAATAAAAGAAATTATGAGGAAATGCAGGCAGCAATTAAGAAAAAATCCGTCTGCCTGGGAGCAGTGGAAACCTGACAGGTCAAGGCAGAGGATGAGCACCCTGTCGGTCAGGCTTTCCAAGCTTCTGAAAAGCATCCTGTGGGCTTTGATGGAAGAGATTGCCCTTAGCAGTGGGGTGGAGGCTCCAGAACCTGCTCCATGGTGCCACCATGTCTGGCTGGCAATGCATGGGGGCCATGGTGGGACAAGGGCAGCCAGGCCAGGGCAGCTGGTAGAGGCAGATCAGGCTCACAGCAAGTCAGGACAAAGAGCTGGTGTCACTGCTGTGGCAAGTGGAGGGTATCCAGCCAAAATATCTAACTTTGGTTGTTGCCAAAAGTTGAAAACACTTGCAAAAAACTCTTTTGCTTAAGGAGAAGAGAAAAACTAACTCTCTCCTTTTTCTTTTTAAAATGTATTTTGTCCATGCATTCCCCTGCCAGGAAACATGCCTATGGGAGGTTGGGGCTGACCTGCTTTTGATTCCCCTTTCTTCATGGGAGAGCCTATCTCAGGATGAACAGCCTCTGTAGGACTTGGTCAGGTTGGGTTGAAACAGGAACTGTTCTGGTTTGGGCTGCAACATATACTTTTGTTTTTTTTAATGTGGTTTCTTGGTATTAGAAAACAACCAACTGTGCAGCCCAGCATGTGCTGTGACTGACTGTTGGAGGAGTGATTCCTTTGCTGAAGCTCACATGGAATGTTGTGAATTGAGGGGGGTTTTACAGCTTTGGGGTACTAACCACCAAAGAACAGGTCCTGGGATCTTCCCTGCCAGCAGGGCTGGGGCTCTGCACCTTCTGAGACGTGCCAGCTTCTCCTGTGTGTCCCAATGCATGGGGGCAAGCCCCAGTCAGGCTTGCTGCAGTTGGAAGAAAAAGTTGGAGTTTCCTAACAGAAAATAGTTGTGAATTTAATCATCAGCCTTCTCCACTGCAATCTGCTTCCTGGTGCCATGTTCCCTTCTGCAGATGTGTGGGTGAGGGACGAATATGGAACTGGAAGCCGGCATGGGGGCTTGTGGTGTCTCAGTTCTGCATGGGCAGTTCTGCTCCAGAGCCAGCCCAGGCATGTGGCTTAACTGCAGCCTGCCTGGCTGAGGAGATGGAGGCTGTGAAGGGTGAAACACTGGGAATTGCCATCCCAGCTGAAAGTGGAACCCGGAAGGAGCTGCCATTCTCTCATGTGCCTGATGTTGTGGCAGGCACAGGGAAGCTGCCAAAGCAATTGCCCCTGTCCTCCAGGCACTCCCCAGCTTGCAGGTGAACAATGACCTGGAAGTGGTGCCGAGCCCCAGCACATGTGGGACAGGACAGCAAAACTGAGATGGAGGGGAGGAGAGGGTAAGGGAGGGAAGGAGCATTCCTTGGGGTGTGGTGGGTGCTTTGGGCTGGCAGAGGCTGGGGAGCTGACTGGGACCCCAGGGGCTGCTGCCCACGACTGGTCCCTGCCTTGCCCCAGCATGAGGTGTTACAACATGTGTTGCTTCAAAGAGGCTGCGATAGAAAAATACTTTTGCTAAGCTCTTCTCAGGAAAAAGAAACTGTCTTTGAACAAAGTCATGAAAGAAAGGTTACTGGCAAGTGTGGCATAGAGCCATAGAGCCTTATCTGTTCCTTGGGTAAGTTTTTGGTTTGGAGAGGAAACATTTCCAGGGGAGAGTATGACCTGTGGCAATTGCAAGTTTATTCCGTGGGTTTGTACCTAGAAAACAAATACCTTGCCTGTGAGTTCAGCTGTGTTGGGACTTACAGGCACTCTACGGTGGATGCAGTAGCACATACAGCAACATCTTAGGAGTCCAAGACAGAGTCTAACCTTCCCATACTCAGCAGTCAAAAAAAAATTTAGGTGGAGGGCCCGTTCTGGTCCTCCTATACTGCTGCCTTTGTCCCCAGACAGCTGGAGCCCAACCTGCCTGCTCAGCTTAACATTTGTGGGCAGGGAGCTCATTGGAAACAGCTCAAAACCAGCTGCTTCTTCACATCTCACTGTGACAGCTCAGGAATGTGGGGAGAAGGAATGAGTGGAGAAGCAAGGAGGGGACTGAGGAGAGAAGCCATAGCTGCTCCCCCAGCTGCAGGAGGGGAATGAAACCAGGGTGTTGGAGGGAGGCCCAGGCCGTTCCTGGGGTTTGTTAGGTGGTGCATTACCCCCTGTCTGGCTTCCTGAGCCTCAGCTGCAGTTCCCACCATCCCTCAGGTTTCACCTTCTCTCTTTTCATCATGAGCTCCTGGCCTCAGCTGTTCTATGGATGTTCCCCAAATTGAGGAAATCCCACCATCTCTTTTTACTGCCACAGGGACCACAAATGCAGCAAGTGTTAGTGCTGGAGCTCTGTCGCATAGGATGCTCTTTTCTGACCAAATCATGCCTTTCCTTCCCCCCCCACCCCATCCGCTTTAAAGCTCCATTGGCTTTAACATAAGCCAGCCCCAAGCAGGGCTGTGCCGTGGTCCTGCTCTACAGCAGGAGGGGGGAACAATCAATCCTCAGATGGGGTCTGCAACCTACCTGCTTTTCTGCAGGGGTCTCTGAAGGTAGGAATCCCCATCCCTGTGGGACAGCAGTTCCATGTGCCTTGTCCTCGGCGTTTGGGAGAGGGAGGGCGAGGTTTTAGTAGAAAAATGCTGGCAGTGATGGAGAGGTGCTGCTGCATGCACAAAGTGTGCATACTAATGTCTGAGTTAAACCACCCTGAAATTTTTTAAATCCCTCTTAAACTAGGTAGTCCTCACTACATGCTGATGGCAGCACACCTTTTCCTTTCCTTGCTAGCTTTCAGTGTGTGTTATGGGAAGGTTCTCACATGGGCTCATCCTGTGACATGCCAAGCCAGAGCATGTGGCAACTCAGCCATGTCCTACTATCACCTGCATCCAGAGGCCAGAGAGGAATGACTTCCACTCTCATGGCCATATCTGGAGAGCATCAGCAATGCTAGGGTTATCTCTCTGGCTGCTTGTGGGACAAAAAAAAGAGTGAAGGAGGGGGTCCTCATCCCAGGAAGCTGGGCCTATGCCTTGGCCCTACATCAGCTTGGACCTGGTAGGTGCATCTGTGCTCTTGCCAAGATACAGTGGTGGGGAGTGAAAGGTGTGCTGTCAAATTCTCCCTGCCCACCCTGGTGTCCTGGGCTGCCTCCTGCCCCTTCCGTGGGCCTCTCAAGGGGCTGCTGGAAGAAGAGACTGATCCTCACCTTTATACAACCTCTTTTCAGTTAGTTGTAGAGAGCAGTAAAGTCTTGTCTGAGCCTCCTTTTCTCCAGGCTAAACACACCCACCTCTCTCAGCTTCATAGAACTTACTATCCAGACCCTCCACCAGCTTTGTTGCCCTTCTCTGGACTCACTCCAGCACCTCAATGTCCTTCTTGTAGTGAGCGGCCCAAAACTGAACACAAGATTCAAGGTACAGCCTCACCAGTGCCAAGAACAGGGGGACAGTCACTGCCCTGGTGCTGCTGGCCACACCATTGCTG
>NW_024582059.1:8463349-8473818 GCF_017639235.1 Corvus kubaryi
GGGGCCGCGTGTGCGGGCGGGGCCCGCGCCCCCGCTGGGGCGGGCGGGGGATGGAGGGTCCTGCTCGAGGGCCCCGTTCCGCCGGGCGGCACCGCCGAGCCCCGTCAGCACCTCGGCCAGCGCCCGTGGGGCGGCGGCGGCGGGCGGTGGGGCACAGCCCGGGGGTGCTGCCGGGGCCGCGACGGGAGCCCCGCTCGTCTCGTCGTCCCGCTCCCCGCGGAGCGCTCGGCGGCGCGGAGGCCGCTCCCTTCCCGGTGCCGGTGGGAGGCCTCGGGCCGCGAGGCCGGGCGAGGGGCCGGTGGCGGCAGGGGCAGACCCGCGACCTTTAGCGGCCGGGCCGGGGGAGGGTGGCGATGCTGCGGCTCCCGGGGAAGGGAGAGCTGAAGAATCCCGGTGCCTCCCGGAGGTGGGGGAAGAGAGAGAGAGGCACAGCTCCTTAAAAACAATGGGGGGAAAAAATCCAAATAAATAAAAGTGAAAAACGCAGCAGGTTCTGAGGCATCTGCGAGATTTCCGTTAGCCCAAGGAAATGCTTGGGAATTATCTGTGGGATGGCAAACAAATGGAAAATGCCTGGGGTGCCGCAGTGCTGTGGCCAGGGGCAGGTGGGGCTGGCTCTGGCTAAACACAAACTCAGCTCCTGGCCTTTGGGGTACATGCTTTTTGCCCCACAGAAGTTTAAATATTAAACTGAGCACAATGTAATAAAGCATAGTATTGCAGGTTGTGTTTAGTCATCTTTGCACGGCCCTTTCGGTGCTGGCTCTGCAGTGGAAATGCTTCATGCAAAACAGTTGTGTTTAAATTCTGTACATAAAATTATATTTATACTCCTTCTCATAACCAGCATTGAAATGGTTGCTGGTTTATATGTGCAAGGTCATAGAGAGCTTGCAGTTCTTCGCCGTGCTTCATGACTGGTTGACTTTGTATTTAATGCAGTTGATGTATGACATTTCTGGTGAGGAATCCTGTTTCCAAGCTTCTGAGTATTTTGGGTTAGGCAATCTTTGAAGGACAGCGCATTTCTTAAACGCACTGGAGCAAACTTGCATTTAAATCTGTTCCTCACTGTCAGTCTTAACTTTGGGAAGCTACGTGACTCTCTGGACATTGCCTAAGTCAGTTCCATGTCAGGGATACACCTGAACAAATTCTTTCTGCCAGGACAACAAAGAACAACAAAAAGCCCATTCCCCATGAAAAATTTGTTTACTTTTTGCAGGTATGTGTTTCCTTTTGCCATTTCCAGCCCTACTAACATAAACCTCTTTCTTTTCTATTGCTACAGACTGAAGATTTCTCTGAAGCATAATCTTCAAGATGAAGTTCTTACTAGCAATTTTACTTTTCATCTCATTCTCCTTATGGGTTGAAGAAGTCTATTCCAAAGAGAAGTCTTCAAAGAAAGGAAAGGGGAAAAAGAAGCAATATCTGTGTCCATCGTATGTTCCTGCTTTCTTTTATGCTTTTGTATGATGGTGATCCTGCCCTATTTTTAACAGTGGAAATTATGTGGCAATTGAAGTAGAAGGTGGTGCTTTCTGCTGAAAGGATGGGGTCTGTGGTGGGAATGGGTTTGACCAGCATCATAGCTAAGGGCTGTCAATGTGTTCCTTCTGCAGCAAGTCCTCTGTTTTAGTGAAAGGGAAGATCTAATCAATAGTAATCATTCCTTTTCTTGTGGATTTCAACCCAGTGCCTTGCTATTTATGGGGACACAGTAGCATGGTCCCATGTTGCAGGTGTATTGAGGAAAGCAAGGAGGGTGCGAAACTGTTGGGCTGAAATTCAGCTTCTGGTTAGCTAGTTCTGTAAGAGAAGGCTTGTTCTACACATGTTCTTACTGCATGTTGAATAGATCTAAGGTCTTCAGCATCTTTCATCAATCATTTACAGTTCTATAACTTTTATGGAGGTGGATTGATTGATTGTTGCTATAAAGTATGCCCTTGTGGAATAGTCTCCCTATAAAAATACAGAAATTAAAATCCATGATTGCCCAGTTGAATAGACAATGTGTTCTGGACCCCTATGATTATTTGATGTTAAAAATACTCCCTCTTCCTAATGCTTACCACATTTTAGGTTGTGATCCATGTGAAAATGCGAAAGTTTTATTTGTGGATGCTGTTTTTATCATTTTCTTGGCCAGTCTTACTCATTTTTTAGTGTTACATTGTAAATATCTGAGGGAAAGATTGATGGACTATGATAAGTTGCCAGTAAGTGCAGAAAATCACTATGACTGAAATAATAAAATTGTTTAGACAAATTTACAACGTATTTCTTCTTTGACCATAAAAGAAGAAGTACAGAATGTTAGACTGGCTATTTAACATTAATCAACTTTTTCCAAAGAAAAAACAAAGCAAAACAAAAAGTGGAATAATCAGACAGAATCACTGTTCAAGTAATATTTTTTAAAGTTACCACTCTTTTCAAATGTTGACAGTGATGTTTGTTTGTAATCCCAGATTTTAGAATGTTTCTACATGTAGTGCATGTTTTCCTTCTTTTTTTTTATATCAAACCTAAAAAATTATATCTGTCCTTAGAATACATTAAGATATGTCTCAAATGCGATCCTGACTCATCTGAAATGCCCCTACCCATTTTTTCCCCTTTTAAAAGTTGAGTTCTGAATGAGGCTTTTGGTCGCAGCTACTGTGAGAGTTTATAACAAGGAGAGAAATGTCAGGGTTCCCAGGACAGGCATCAGAACAGAAGCCCTTGCAAAGTGAGTTAGGCAGCTGGGAACTGAATCCAGGTATTCCGTGGTCTTGTTCAAATAGCCAGCATTTCCCCCTGTTCTTGACTTAGTCTTAGTAGAATTCAAAACAGCAATGTCATTTTATCTTAGTAAGTGAGTGGATTTTTCTTGTTTGGTTCTATTTTAAGCCCTATATTTCTTGGTACCATTAAATACGATGTCATTTGTCACCAATACACTTGAAAAAACATTGAATACATGCTGTCATTGAAGCTGTCTGCAGAAATACTGGGGGAATCCAGTACTTGTCTGATGTTCCACTGTGCAGTGCTGCTGGCTAGAGTTGCTGTAGCAATGAGTCCTGTTCGATTTCCTGAATAATGACCAAGTTACCCATACCTTATTTGGCTGAAGTTCACAGCTTGAGAGACAACCACTTGTAGTAGTGGGTTTGCTATTTCTGTGGCTGGCATCTAGGAGGCCTCTCATGTGAATGAGCCGTGAAAGACGGCTCTGTCTGGCAGAGAAATTGCCTAATGCTCTCTTAACTCAGGCTTCTGTTGGCAAACTTCTAATCATCAGCATTTTTTTCAATGATCTTTCACAAAACTTCTTGATTTGGTGACACTTTGTGTTATAAAAGAGGTTGCCTACTAGTAATAATTTTTCCTTTGTGGAAAAAGCAAAAAAATCTTTCCTCACAATCAAACCAGAACATGATGGAGTGGGAATTAAGTAACACTATAAGGGTTGACTAAAACTACTCAAGGAAGTGTCTAAATAAAAGATTTCCTAGTAAAGCATAAGAGAAATATTTTAGAAGAATGCATTTTATTTTTTCACACCAAAAAAAATAGGATTTTTCATAATTTATAAAATTGAATGGTACAGATTCCTAATGAAAAGGTACATTTATAAGTTAAACTCTTAATCCACTTTTAATTTGAAGTTACTGGTGCAGTAAAATTTAAACCTTAATTGTAACAAGTTATTGCCTTTTATTTCCTTGCAACATGTGAAAAGCTAAATTTTACTTCTTCAAAAGAACAAAAACTGCATTAGTAGTTGTATACAAAACAGTCTTCTCTTGCAGACTTTGTAATGAAATTCAAATCTATACAAATCATTATCCAGGAAAAATTTATACAGAACCTGATATTGCTGCCTGAGTTCCTTAATTTGATGTTAAGAAATGGATGGCTAAAAGAGTGGTTTGGGACTTTAGCATGAATTTGTTTATATAAAAACTAAGGATACTTGAACTTTTACTTTTATGGCTCTCCAAAATACAAGCCTTTCGCCAAATGTGCCCCTCTGGCATGAAATTAACTACTACTAGGATAAGGTGAAAACAAGTTGATTAGAAGCCCCATAAAAAGTTCATTATTGTCTCATAAACAGATATTTGCTT
Organism: Corvus kubaryi; assembly: GCF_017639235.1. NCBI lineage: Eukaryota > Metazoa > Chordata > Aves > Passeriformes > Corvidae > Corvus > Corvus kubaryi. The sequence goes on from NW_024582059.1 coordinate 8,467,474, forward strand.
CCTTAAATTAGGAAAATTCTATTTTGTATCTTAGAACAAACCCTTTTACTTGTGATTATTCATGATGCTGTACTTCTCAGTGCATTGTGTAATAGTGTCTTGATTTGCCATCTTATTTTCATTTATTCCTGAAACTGTTTTTCCCTGCTTTTTTATTGAAGGGTTTCTTGAAGCTGATTCTTAATCATTTGGTTCTTACTTTGATTTAATGCTTGCTCAGAACAGATGTAAGATTTCACATCTTACATTTAGATCATTTTCCTTCTTACCTCAGGCTTTCCAAATGAAACATAGAGTAATTATACTTCTGTCTGATTCCTGAATCTCTGTTGATTAACAAAGAAATTGATATATTGGGCCTAAAATGTGATAGTTTTGCACCATAAATCTGAGAAACTGGCTTCCACAGATGCATAGTACAATGAAGTACAAAGATTTAGTAACAAACTTTTCCCTTTTTTTTTCCCCATGGAAAATCTTAAAAAAAAAAAAAAATCAGGCCCACCCCTTCAAGAGAAAAAAAAATTTATATTACATTCTTCTGTTTACAATGCTTATTTTGAAATTTCATATACTTAATACAGATGATTTTGATACAGCTACAGGTGGATTTAGTCACTTGATCTCTTTCCTGCTCACAGACTGCCCATACTTGCATGACCTTTGTTACTTAGTTCTTATTAACTTCTTCATAATTCCTTATAATACCTGCTTCTCTTAAACATGTGGGACAGTTAGCTGTGACTTAGAGCACTGCTGAAAAACATTTTTCCTTTTGTTACACTATAATAAATACTTCCGTTATTTTATGATGTTTGAGCTGCTGCTGTCATCCCCACAGTCCTTAGTAGCCTAGGAGGTCTCTACTCAAAACTGCTTGGAAGATCTCTAGACAAATGAAATTATAAGGAAAGGGAAGTTTGGTTATTAGTGTTAGAGAAGGCACAGAGAAGTAAGAGTGTCACATAGCAGCTAACAAAACCAGTAATGACTATGATCATCATCACAGCTATCCCTGTTAATTTTGGTTTTAGGATGACTCAGCTGTTCACTTGCACAGTGTTCACTTCTGAAGATCCGTCGGTGTCCCTAATGCCATGGCAATGCTGAGAGCATAACCTCAGTCACTAAATCTCATCTTTTTGTCTGGATAGCAAGACTGTACTTTTGAAACAGCATCCCTCTTCACCTTTATGCATTTGTCCACATGGAGATTTATATGCATGTAGATGATCAACTAAATACTGTGTAATATCTATAGAAACCTTTTTTACCCACAAAGCAGGACTACAAATCATGTTTGGCTTGTATTCAATAAAGCATATCAGCTACTTCAGAAACTGTGAAATGGCCCTCTAAGCCCTCCAGAAAACATGGCTTGTGCCATCTGCCAGGGCAGAAGCTTAGAAAGGCCATAGATGCAAAGGTTCAATAAACAGCTTCTTTTAAAAAACAACAACAAAAGACAGTGGAACTTGGGAAGAAAGCCTTTGATGTGTTTAAAGCATAGAGCTGTGTGAAACTCTGTCCTAAAATTTCCTTTAGTTAACTTTAAGTTTCTGACATGCTCTTCCTATGAAGACTAAAGTAAAAGTTCAGAACTTATTTTATACCTTGGGTCCTCTCCATTTCTTCAAGGATTAGATTTTTTTAATTGACTTTTTGGGTATACATCGCCTCTCTATCCGTAGTATGTGATCGAGCCCATTTTTGTGATCAAAATGTAAATGGTGGGAAAGTGGAATCATGTCTCTCTTCATTCCCACTATCTAGAAGACGCTGTTGATAGTCTGTGAGCATTTTCATTTGTAGGTGCAGTGGAAGGGTTGATACAGTTTGTGGGAGGAGGTGGAATGAAGTTGAAAGGAAAGCCTGAATTTGGTTCTGGAGGAAGATACATCTGACAGTCATTCCAGTGATAAGTACTTTGCACATCCTAGGTCTTGTTCCTATAAAAATTCTTCTGCCCTGTAGTAACAGCAGTTGGTCGATGCTTTTATTATTCTGTATCACGTAACTCTCATGGAAAGCTGTGATCCCAGACAGATAGGGCCACATTCCAGAAGGTTTGCGAATTTGTTTTCAAAGTGGTTAAATGTGGTAGGCAGCAAAAGATAAAGCTATATAAGCAAAACCTAAGCTGTCTTGTAAATCAGTAATTAACCACAATAGACTGGTTCTCGTTCAGTAACTTTCCCTCTCAGTGAGCAGCGTTTCCTCCATTCTCAACACCACCGTGATGAGACACTGTAATTGTGTGGAAAACTTACAGGCTTTGTATTTCATATACAACCTTCTGACTGAGAAAAAACTGGGATCTGTGGGTTAAATTGCACCACCTTTCCGTAAGCCCAAGGACAACCATAGGTCTAAATTCTGTTGTCAAGACAAATTATATAGAATGTATCTCAGCTTATGCTTTCCTCTTACAATGCCACTTATACCACCATGCAGTTGGTTAGATTTTACCGAGGTCCTTCTATTGTCTCCATACTTACAGCATTTGGAAAAAAAAAAATACTGGGACAAGGAACTGATGTGGATAAAATTAATTAATTAATTAAATTTTAAAATGTTTGTAGTTTTGCTTAAACATTTGGATGCTGGTCATATTTTATATCTGTGTGCTATATCAAGACACAGCAGGACACTCATTATGCACAATGGCTACAGGTGGTGACTTCAGTGGGGTGCAGAGATGCCTAAGCTAGGCGCCAGCAAGCTAATTTTAAGAAACAGAAACATTGCTGTGAGCAGTGCTAGTTCAGGCTGGGTGAAATACCATGCTAACCTGTTTCTCCTGGTTTGGGGGCTGTCGGCTCTATGGCAGGCAGATGAACCAGCTTGCTTTTCCCAAGTTTAGTGACTAATAAGGCACTTCAGATTACGATATAAACACTCCTTAAGGTGTCTAACCCTGGTAATGTTGAATGTGAAACCAAAGCTGGATTTAAGAGGTTTCTGCTAGACAAGGAGTGAAGTAATGCCACTAGCAGGTATTGACACTACCTAACTGCAGGAAGGTTGTCTACATGTCCACATTAGGAGACTGTTGTCTTTGGTCTATCTACAGCATGGCTCACCGCAACACAGCATGAGATGAAAGACAAGCTGTTTCATCCCCTCAACTCATAGGTCACAATTCAGGGTGCCTACTCTGGGTTTCCATTTCAAAATTAGCTATGAAGGAGCCTTTCTGTTTGTTCACCACACTGCATTACCTCCAAATTTAGGTACTGAAGCTACATATCTAATTTTAGGTGTTTAGCTGTCAGCTGCTTTCGTAAAGACGTGTAAACAATGACTCAGAGTTCCATAGTTTTGGTGTAATTAGTGATACCACTTTTCATTGAAGTAATTGTGATTAATCTTCTAGGAATAGACATGTCACCTCGCACAGTTTGAAAATGTAGCTATTAAACATACTAAACATCAGAGAGATCACTCAGAAGAGTTATATTGTATGTCATTGATATGTATTAACCTGTTTTTATCCTTACAGTTATTGCACTCAGAAAATCAAATGCCTGCCAATCAGAACACTGATAGTTTATGCCAGGAAAATTGTACTTAAAATATATGCTGGGATAATAGATATTATGTTTCCCAAAACTTATTTTTACCTTTCTCCCATGTACATAGCCATGTTATATGACTAAAATGTCGATTTCCATCATGTAGATTAAATAAACTGCGCTGAAATCTGTTGTTTCAGCATCATATGGGAAATTTTACTGGAGAGTACCATTAATATGGAGATACATATTTTTATCTGTCAGTAATCTAGAACTGTGGAAAAGTTTTCTTCCCGTTTGTGTAGAATATTTTTTATATTCTTTCCTCCTGTAGCACTGCATGTGGTAAGGACTCCTTGTAACTTCAGTGAGCTCTGAGAGAATAAATGTCATGATGACCTATAGAGACATAATGTCTTCTGACACATTTGCGTAACACAAATGTAAAGCTATATAAATTTCAAACAAAGTGTAATACATGCTTCCTTTTCTCCTGCATATCTGCTTATCTAAACTTCTGGATTTTGATTAGTGAATTATGAAAATAATTACCTGTTGCCATCAACTGAAAATGTTGGTCATGATCTTCAAAGGCAGTGATAAAATGTGTAGAGCTGAGGTGGAAGAGGAGATGGACACCTTACTGCCTATCCTGTGAAATACAGTTTGTAGAGTAATTTTTTGATTCATCAGTGATACCAGATGTAACCTCTGAAAGACCAGGCATTTCACACAGAGATGTTACAGCAAAAGACTGACTGTACTTTGTTTTCTCTCTGGATTGTGAGGACACTGTAGAAGTGTGGATACTTTCGTGTATACAAGAATAGTGCTTGTTTTTCCTTTTATTTGTTCAGAGAAAGAAAAATCATACTTTGGGCTTGGGTATTTTGTATGTTGGTTGTGTGGGGGTTTTTTAATTGTTACTTAGGTAAAATTTTTCATAGGGCAAATTCTAGCTTTACAATTACTTGCTTTTAAATTTCCTCCATAGCAACTGGAGGCTTCTGTTGCCTTATCCTTTGGTATGTACTGTACCTTGCTTAGAACTCAGCAATTACTGTAAAGAGTGCTGCATTCCCATTTCTTAATGCTTTCCATCAGCTCTGCATGCAGTCAACTCAGGTTGAAATAAATGCATTAAAATTAAAATGTGTGCTGCAACTGGTGAAAATCTAAGTTACCAGCTTTTTACAAGTGGAAAAATTGTAGGTTGAATTAGAAAAAGTGGTAAGTAACTTCTTGGTGTGAATGTTGTTATGTGGGACTCAGCCTTCAGCACACTGAAGTAATGATTCTTCTAGGAAGGCAGATCTCAGCTCAAATCCTTTTTCTCTTATGTAATATACAAATATGCCTATAATTAATTCATTCTGTAACGGCCAATTAAGCAGGGGTGGTTGTGGCTCTAGAAAAATACCTTCCCTTAATAGTCCCACCCTCTTTATCCAAGCACCTAACACATACCATATACTGTCTCATTAAGTCTTTTTGCTCATCTATCACTTTGAAAGTGTCCTTAACTTCTTAACTCACCCCAAGGAACACATCTGATGTATTAAGTTGCAGGTGAAATTTAGGCATTTTGGTCAGCAATGCTCTCAGAAGGAAATCCAGTCATTGTGATGAAGTTTCCGTGTGTGCTATTGAATGATGGTAGTTTAATGACAGCATGCAGTAAAAGAACCACAGTGAAAATATGACTGATGCTCAGCAGAGCTTTTTTTTCCCAGTAGCTATTTAAACCACTTCATTCAAAGTGACCTTTAAAAGTAGCAATTACTGAATCTCAATGCTTCTGCTCCTAACTCAAAACAGCCAATGCCATTGTATTTCGTTTGGTTCTTAGATAAGCAAGGACAGATGCACTTACACACTTCTCTAAGTTCAAAACACAGCCCAACAACTTGTGGCAGATGTGATTGGGTTGTTCTTTACCAGCAAGCTATTCTCCCATTGTTTTTTCCATCACTGTCTTCGCAATGCAATAAATCTCCTTTGCCCACTTTTTGGATGGCTCTTGAACAAACAGCCTGAACAGACATTTGTATTAATATACTTCTGCAGTGCAGCTCAGATCTCACAAAACTACCATTTTCTTTCTCTTACTTGAAGAGACAGATAAACTTGTCAGGTGTATTTGGCTTTGTTTTGCTGTTTGTTGCTCAAACAAACAGCAAAAAAGTTCTCAAACTTTTTCCTCTTTTCCTCATTGCTTTTTATGAGCATGTGTATTTCATTTATGTGTCCATGTTATCCTGTGTGGTTCAGATTGCTGTTTTCACTATTTAATGAACTTCTTTGTATAACCCACAACAAAAATAAAAAAAAGTATTTAAGTTTGTTCATTAGTTGTTGCTTGGATTTGTTTTCATATTTCATTGTACTGGACATACATAATTTAGAAAGAAATCTTATTGTTGGTATTAAGGAGATTCTTTTATAAATGTATTTTCAGTAGACATCTGATGTAAATGTTTTCTATGTTAACATGTGAGACTTGCAAGGAAGCAGTGCCATGAACCTTTCTGTATCAGATAAAATGCAGCGTACATAGTGTTTGCTGCCTTTTTAATAGCTAAATGAACATTCTTTTCTGAATTGCTCTTTCTAGAAAATGGAAAATAATCTTAACCTTATGTTTCCCTTTTGTCCAACTAGTGGTAACTGCAAAAAAAAGCATACAGAGCTGGTTTATGGTATTTCTGTGGCAACCTCTTTATTGGTAAAGGTCATCACTAAAAACTGAACACATCTCAAGGTTACAGAATAGTGCTGTATTGGAATAGAATAGAATAGAATAGAATAGAATAGAATAGAATAGAATAGA
>NW_024582059.1:8473828-8529164 GCF_017639235.1 Corvus kubaryi
GAATAGAATAGAATAGAATAGAATAGAATAGAATAGAATAGAATAGAATTTCAGCCGGAAGGGACCTACAGTGATCATCTAGTCCAGACCAAATGAGGAAATAAACCAATTCTGTTGCATAATGATCCAATTCTAAGTCAAATATAAAAACTTACAAACTCGGCCCTGGGAAGATTGTTTGAAAGTGAATTTGTCAATTATTCAAAGGCGTTAGAACACTTACTGCTTTTTAATTGCTCTAATATTAAATTAGCAGAGGCTTATTGTATGCAGAACATACAGTTCTATATACTTCCTTGTTTTACTGGAAAACCAGTTATCTCTGGGTAAGTTCTGCTGGAACAATTAGTTCACCTATGTGGCTGCTACAGATCACAGAGGTTTTAGTGTGATTAGTGCAAGAGATGGGTGGGGAATCATACTGCAGCCACTTAATGCTGCTCCACAATTCTTTTCTCTTCCTGTATGTTGCAGTTTAAGCTATCCTCTTGGATACATACGTCTTGATAGGTACATCTCTGTTTAGTCTTTGGAATGCATATTTATCCTGCTAATGACTGTTGAGTAGTCCAGAATTTCAAGGAGGATTTAGTGCCATATTGTTGCCATAATTTTTTCCTCATTTATAACATCAAGCAAATACGAGAAAATAGCTAACCAGATATGCAGCTTTAGGTTTCCGAAACATCCTGAACACAACAGAGAAAACAGGAATCTGGTTTTTTTTCTTGGAGAATAAAATGCTCAAAGGGTATCAAGGAGATTATGATATAATAAAATGCAGTTATGTTGTCATAAGTGGTTGACATGTTTTTAATAATAGGGAACTCCTTCCTAGTTTTATTTATAAATGTTTTAGCTGTTACATGTTAACCAAGGAGATTAAATCTCATTGGGAAGACGTAGTGAGTGCTACCAAGTCAGCAGATCTGATTCCCCCTGTTTCCCTTATGGTTTTAGTTAAACCAGTTGTTTTTAAAGGTGAGTTTATTCATAAAAGCTCTTCAAGGGCTAGGATCTGGTCTCATCTCCAGTTTTTTGAACAAATAGTGATGTCGTGCTATGCTGGCAGTTATTTATTAATTAATTAATTTCCCAGTAATCAGTAAGGAAAATGCTGAACAGGAGCTACTATAATGGGACATTTTAAAATCAGGAGATCTAATTACATTCATGATTTCCTTTTTTTTTCTAACTGGCCAAAAGCCTTCTGTAGAGTTAGTGTTTCCTTCAACAAATGTTTGAATACGGCAGAAATCCCAGAGGACATGAAGGAAACTGAAGGATGAGAAGAACAAAAGCAATGAACTGAAATGTTACAAAGAATAACCTGTAGGGCTGTCAAACTGACATTGGTATGGGAGAGAATAAAGAAAAAAAGAAATTACAGGGTGAAGAAAGCAACAGCATCTGATGCTGATTATGGAAAAAATTTAGGAAATAAACTTGATCATTTTTTAAAACACATACAGTTGTTTGCAAAAGATGATAGTGTTGATGCACATGACTTATACCTCTGTAGGGTGTTTGTCTTATTTTTACATGGCATCCTGGTTACTGAACTATAATGACAGAAAGCTGAGTAGTCATAAAAGGGATGGAAAAGTGATTATGAGGTGGAATTCAAAACTGGAAACAGTCACTGAACAGGTTCTGGAAACATACAAATTAATTTACATAACATTATGAGCCTGCTTGATGTTTAAATTACCTGGGGAGGGGACTGACTCACCCGTATTGCTTTTTATTACACTCAATTTCATGTACTCTTGTAGCTACATTTACCTGTCACAGGTTCTTTTTGATTGTAGCAATGGTTTTCATTTAACACCCAGCACAATAATGGCAAGGTAATGAAGATGTTTAAATTCCCCCTGCAAAACCAGAGGAGAGTCCAAGGCCTTGTTTTCTGTAGCAAAGCTTTTATTAGCACTTGACAATGAGATTATGCAATCCTCCAGCTCTGGGTAGAATAGCTGGCACAGGCATGCGAGAGCAGGAGACTGCCAAAAGCCTCTGCATGCTTTGGCACCTACAAAGTGGCTGTCAATTTACTAAGGTTCCTAATCTGACAGTCACTAAAAATAGTTCAGGTGGCTGCTTTCTACTGATGAAGAAATCATGTCCCTCTGGATATTTATGTTAGGAAGGAAGGGAACAATTAGTGAATTGCAGTTTAGTTGCTTCCAAGTTTACAGTTGAGAGTATGTCAGAGAGCATTTTTGTTTATTACACAAATAGTTTCTTGAAAAATACTGAAACTTCTCAAGGAAAGGAAGACTATACATTATGGTGCCTGAAAATAATGAACACATTTTGCTTGTAAAATGGCATTTATGGCATTACTTTAAAATTACTTCAGTTTAAGCACACATTTGTTTCTGTCTTGATAGTAACTAATGAACATTTTTTACAGGCAGCAATCAGCTGAAGACCTTGCAAGAGTACCTGCTAATTCCACCAGCAATATCTTGAATAGGCTATTGCTCAGCTATGATCCCAGGATAAGGCCTAATTTCAAAGGTTTGTCAAAGCCCTTTTTTTTTAACCTTTGGATTTTAACTTTTACTCTTTTCACATAGAGAAAATTTATATAGAGATAATATTCAAAAGCTAAATTTCTGTTGTTGGGTTGTTGGTTTTTTTTAATGGAAATTTCCCTAGATAGTGTGAAACTACAGAAGATACTTGTCTTTTTGAGCTGGAAGATAATATGCTAGGATTTCATTGTCATAATAGTATGTGATGCTTTATTACTATTGGTCTTATTTTATAAAAGACTGTTTAAAAGTAGAAATATAATTTATAGAATAAGTTTTTAAAATATCTTTTTATCCCTACATTTTAGTTAGACTCTGCTTTACAGTATCTTAAAACACCAGATTTCTCTATAGACATCCTTTAAGATGACTATAAAAAGTTGGGGTCAGCAGTATCACTATTAGGAAACCATACAGTTATTCAATCCTTTAAAGATATTTTGGTTAGAAAGCTTACACACTTTGGGAATTCAAATAGGTAATGCATTTAAACACATTTTCTGCCTTTAAAACATCTCCCTGTAGTCAGATGTTGCAGGATTCTTCTGTGTAGGCAAGTGTGACTCCTTATATGTGCAGAAAAACATGGAATATATATTCTCTGCAAAACCTCTAAGAACTCACACAAATTAGGCTGTAAATTAGGCTTTCCAGGAATTCGATTATTTACCTTCTGAAAAAAGACATAGACAATTTTATTATATGTAGGCTGTGCCATTTATGTAAAACAGCTCTTTCATTTTAGAACTCCCATATAATGTGCATTAAGAGATATTTTAACATGAATATCATGAGTATGAAAAATTTGGAAATCTTTTATTGTGCTTTTGAAGAGGCTGTTTTCAGATGTTCTGTTTAACTGTTTTATAAACATATTAAACTGAGTTCTCAGCAAGTGTACTACTTCTTTCTTATTCTCTGTAGAACCATATTTATATGTTTTCAGCACTAAGCCTTGTCACAAAGAATAAATGTCCAGCCTCTTCTCTACCTGTTCTTCAGCATAATCAGCTTGTAATCACAAGGCATGTTGCAGATTTCTTTATATTTTTGATAACCCTTCTGGCAGCCTGGTAAGAATCAAGACGGAAGGGAAAGGGAGGACGTAATGTTAGCTCAGAGGGAGGTGGAAGAAAAAGAACATTTTCTGACAAGTGGTTTGCCCATGTTAAAATGTTCCTCACGCATGAGTGATTTTCTTGGACAGCACTTCCTATTCGAATCTGGAAGAGAGAGTTCACTCTTGGCTACTAGTGATGTGATGGGTGCTCTGTCACAGGCATTAGAAGAGGTATTATGCTTGTTGCATAATCAAAAGCATCACACATAAGTAGTCTGATTTAAAAACCCCAAAACCAAACTAAACCAAACCAAACAAATTGGTTTACCTGAAAAAAGTGAAATTTTATCTTCATAAATTTCTGGTGACCAAGAGAATGAGTTTGAATTTATGTCTTAAATGTATATAAAAGGATTTTATGCAGACAAACACGCTATTAGAAGAGTCATATATTACTTTGTACTGTATTTACTTAGTCTGTCAGAACAGTCTTCATATATTCTTCTCTTTTGTTGCTGAAAGTAGGAAGAAACCCACTGAATATTTGTAACAGTGTAAATGAGATCAGATACCTGTATCTAGTGGACATTCTGACACTCACACCATAGAGATACTAAATAAAACTAGTGGCCCATAATTAGTTCTCTCAGCTATCGGGCCACTTCTCCTTGCTCTGTGATAACTCTCTGTTAACACCAGATTAAATGACTGCCAATCAATTCCCGCAGGGTGACAGAGGGCAGATGTAGCAGCTGTCATACTATCCCTCTTCAACCACAGGAATCCTGGCTGTGGAAAAGAGAAAAAATCCAGGCCATCTTAATATCTTCACAGCTGCTGACTTCTAGAAATTTTTTCTTGACAAATTGGTAACCATTGTAAAATGGAACAGCTTTCCAACTCTTTCGTACCGAGGCTAGATAGCCATGAAAGATGCATGCACTAATCTTTACCTGCCTGCATACTTTACGGTTATGTACTTGACTTGCACAAAGAGGTATCCTCTTAAAATATAAGGAAATATCATAAATCATAAACAGGTAATTTGGGATGATAAATTGTCATTATGACCTTGACAGTTAAAAGTGTCTGCTGCTGGAAATGTGAATTGCCTCTATCTGTTGCACTGTGTGCAAAAGTAATACTGGCTTGTTCATTCTGTGATAACAGAAAATCATGGAATTCAAAAATTATTCATTTAGATATATGGTCAGCAGAATTCTTTAAGATTAGCTCTCTGGAATAGGGATTTTTATTTTTTCTGTTGTCTTATCACTAAGTTATAAAGAAGTTTAGTGATTTCTATTGACTTTGAAAACTGTATATATGCTAACTTAAAAAGATAAAGTTGTATGACCGTATAAAAAAAACATTTTACATTGTGACATTGTGATAATGGTATAAAGGAGCTTTAAATGAAGGATAATGTACCTTTACTGGATTGTGCAGCTCACTAGAATTATTTTTTTAAAGGAATTCCAGTCGATGTTGCAGTCAACATCTTCATTAACAGCTTTGGGTCAATTCAAGAGACAACTATGGTAAGAGTGAAATTAAATTCTTGTAGTACACGTGGAAATGTTCTTATTAAATTAAATTCCAGACTGAGGATTATGAATTATAAAATAGAAATAATTGTTGTGGTTGCGGACACTGAGACTTAAGATAATGGCAGTAGTGATTGACTGGCTGTGCTTTATGCCATAAACCTAAGCCTAATCATCTATTTCACTCTATATGTGTCCACAGATTATTGTAGCTTTTCAAATCTGATTTACATGAAAGGAAATCCATGGTTTCTAAGATGCAAGAGAGAGACTAATTTCCATAAATTTTTAAGTGCATTGGAAGAACCCATTTGATAGTATGAATTAAAGAATCTCCCTGAGAGTTATTACATAGGTTTCTTGGTGTGTTATTCAAAAAACCCCAAACCACTAGGACTGTATATGAGAGAAAAAGAACAGACATGCATAAGGATGAAACATATAGGTTCTTTGTTTTATGTGGATCTGAAGATGTAAGTAAATAATGGAGGATAGAAGGAGGAGTAGTAAATTAATGGACTATCAATAACCATAGCCTGACTCCTGTTTATTTACTGCATGAGAAAGATAAACTAGGGAGTGAAGTTTCCAAAAATGTGTTTCCAGTTTAGCCAGAAAATTATCAAAAAAAGCGTGTCAATAACAGGATGAATTAATCCTCATTGCAATTTTGACTTCTTTTGTTTCTTTGGGAAATAAAATGAATTTCAAAATATGAGTTGCTTCATCAAAGCTCTTTCTGATATTTTGGGACTTGCAGATCTTTTTTTGTAATTGTATTTCCAATAAATACTATCAAAAATATTGCCAAAAAATTGATTTAGTTATTGGAGATGTTCTGACCTGATCAGGTTTTTCTTTTGCATAAAAAAGAGGGGAGTGCACCATGTTGTGCCAGTACATGGAAAACCACAGCCAAGACATGCATTGAGTGGGAGTTCTGAGGCATTCCCCTATTGCTTTGGTGACCTGCTCCATCTAAAGCATTAAGGCAGTTCACAAAATCAAGTTGCTTTTTTAATGCTGTGACTAAGTCAGCATTCTGACTCAAAATGGCAGAGAAGTAATAAACCACAATAGCACCAATAAGCAATAAAACACATTTTTTTGTTGTTGGAAGTAAGTGCCCACTAAAATTCAGAACCAGTTTACATGTTACCCTAAAGACACTTCAGTAGGACTGCAGAGCCACTCCAAGTTGAACGTACTTGGTGGCTGGAACAGTTTTGAACAGCTTGGCCAGAAATTTCTGTTTCTTTAGCTAGCAGTGAATAAAGACTTGTGTTTGACTGCAAATGATCATAAGTGAACTAATGGCATTAGTGGGAAGTAGTATTAAAACAAAAAAAAAAGTAAGTTTGCCCAAAAGGCCACGAGATTTATTTCTGAAAAGAAAAAGAGGACTTTAGTTTAAAGGAGGGCAGGGAGGAAGAGCAGGAAAGTATGAGTGAGATAAGTGTCTTAAAATGTCAAGTATGTTAGGCCAGCCAGCCCTTTCAAGTTTCTGAAATGAATTGCATGCTTTAAAAAGTGAATTTTAAAGAGGCTTTTTTACAATTCACCCAGATTCAAATAGTAACAAAACATGAATGTGAGGGATGTGCTTCTCCCCACCCCCTCCAAAAAAAAGTAGCATGCTCTCTGCAGCCATGTATGTGTGTCTGTCTATGCCTTCCTGTTATGGTCAATCACAAATTTACGAGTATGTTCTGTAAGTCATGCACTCCTCCATAACTCAGAACTTCAGACACCATCCTTACTTTAGTTCATGCTTTTATTTAGATTTCTATGTCTAGCTGATCACTGTGATAGCTAAGCATGTTTATGTGGAATTTGGATTACTTCTTGATTGTCTTAATGTAACACAGGAAGCACCAACAAAATAAACAGTCAATCTGTTCTTCCATGTATTACTTGGAAAAGTCTTCCTGCTGCAGTGGGCAGTGGACATTCAGGAATCACTGCTCTCTTGAGGATAGGTTTGTACTAGTCTTCAAATGGTCTGGGTAATACATCAGACAGTAGAAAGATCCCTTAGACTAGGAAAAGACTTGTACCTCCAGAGTCACAAGAAAAATATTTCCTGGAGGTGAGGCACCAAGTCTGTGAAGGATCAGAGGGGTCTCTTGTGTTCCGAAAAGGAGACATTTGCAGAAGTACCAGAACTGCTGAAAATGTTCCTTGGTGTTAGAGAAGAGAGTGGCTGGCTACATCTCTACTGTCTCTGGTGTTGATGAGAATAATGAGGAGTATTGATTAATACACTGTCTCTACCAGAAGCTACTAAACTGGTTGGAATGATACCAAAATTTGTGAAAGTATATATTTCTAAGTCTTTCAGTCAACGAATTATTGTAATGATACTTTGCTCTTAAGCCACTGCTGGCTGTAATAATTGAACTCCTACATTTCTGCCAAATCTATGTTGGGGTAAGGCCATGCCAAAGCAATGATTCCTTCTTTTGTGTAATGGAAGTGTGGGAAAAAAAACCAGTGGGGGCCAGATGATTGGAAGTGAGGTCATGGTAGAAGGCCCAACAAGCAAATGTGTAGAGTGCCAGTGAGAAAAGGCCTTGCTTGCTGTCCTTCTGGTCCTGAGATAATTATATTCTTAGCTATGCAGTTGTCTTATCCTCAGTGAAGAGTTGAAGTTACCTCCCTCTGAGTTAGAGTCCACTTTGATTTAAGAAAGGAGGGAATTTCTTTATGGAAAAGCATCAGCATGTTTGAAGCTACATTGTTTACAAAATAGTACCCATTTTGTGGGTCCTATGCCCAGAATCCTGTATGGCTTTAATCAAGCCCTTGTGAAGAATCTGAAGGGCAAATGTTTGCTCTGTGTCTAGAAATGATAGTGTTCATGTTGTGTTGTTTAATACTGAAGAGCATTGTAGTGTTTCCACACACTTATCAAGCAGGTCACCTGGAAAAAAATAAGCAAAAGAACTAGTGAACTACAGAGAGAATCAGAATTTGTACAGATAGAAAGGAAAAGAGCTTACACTGGAGCTGCTACCTTCCAGTAAGCTCCCTTTATCTTGAATCCTGTAATTTGTTTCCTTCTGTATCATTAGACCGCTTGTCTAGGGTCCCATGTTAACTCTGCTTCTGAGTTGCGCATGTTTTTTCAAACTGCAGATTTGTGGTATATTATGGTGTTTATATCACATTTAGAAACTGTTTTAAACTGGATGACCAGCCAAGGATTCCTAGGGATAGAGAGTTTCTGGTATAAATACCCATAGGGCTATTTTTTTTTCTATGATGATGATCCGACTCTCTGTCTACAGAATCTATATTCAAAGTTTTTGCTTGCAGTGTGACCTTTCTTCACTGACTCAAATGACAAAACACCACTTCTTCCTTCTCCTTTACTTTAAAACCTTTCTGAAACGTCTTTTTAATGTTCATGAATATAAACAAAAATTCACTTTCCTTATTTTAATCTTAAAAATGACATTTTCTACTTCATTAAAAGGAAGCATTATTATGTTGCCTTTCTTTGTATGAGTGCAGTTTATGTAGTTAGTCTTTCATGATCTATGTGCTCCATTTTGCAGAGAGATGTATAGGCTATGCTTGCTTTCTGGCCTGAGGTGGTTTTCTGGCCACATGCCCACTGTTTAGTAGACTTTTGAAATATTTCCTAGAATGCCTCCCAGCTTCTCTGAAAACAACTTGCCTTCTGTTGGAGTTGCATGGGAAAACAAAGCCCTCTAGAATACTTCCATGTTTCTCTCTACCTGACAGGTCCTCCTAGCTCTAATGCTCATGAACATCTCTTCCATCCTCTTCCCCTAGTTTCAGGCTTTTTAGTTGCTCTTTGACTCTCCATTACTATAAAATGCCAATCGCTTTGCAATATTCAAAAAAAATTTGTAAAATGTACAGTAGGAATACCATGTGCTCCATGCAGACTGCTTCTTCAGCCCCTGTTCAACCTAATTGTAGTGCACTTACTAAATCTTAAAATTTATTGTGCAAATTTGAGAGGACTGGTTACAGACCCTTTTCAAGACAGATTTATACCAGATCATTGACTTTACTGCTGCCAGATGCTATAAGGATCATACTCTTCTAAGAAGCAGCCCTTTTGTACATTGTTGTCTGGCTAGCCACAGTTTTGTATTGTGACATCTCTTTGCTTCCTTCTACATTTTCTTTATTGCCTAGAGTATATGGTGGCCTTCCTCTCCAAGTGCCCCATCAAGGTCTCCACTTTAGGCCTGAACCTCCCCATTTTAGATTAATGGGGTTTTTCTTCCCTGTGGGTTAAATGGGAACAGACTCAAGTTCTTAAAATGTCGAAACATCTGATTGTTTGGTGTTTAAGTTCATTTGTAATAGAGCAAGGCAGGAAATAAAATAGCATCCACCTGATCTTACTTCCAATTCTTATTTTGCCAGTGCATTCTGCTTTTCAGTGATGTAAGCATCTCCTTCTACTGAATGGGTAAGCTGAAGGCAAGTGTTGGACAGTGCTTATCCTTTGCCTATGGCTTTGAGAAGGCATCTGATTTTGTATAAAATTAGGGTAATGCACTTGTTTATGGGGAAATTGAATTCAGTTTAACAAATAGTGTAATGCTTGTGAGCATGAATGGTATGCAGTATTTATCTCATATGGTTTAGAGTAATTTTTTTCACTGAGACAAGAAGTGCATATGGTATGGGAACTTTCAGCAAGAAGCAAGTAAAGGAAATTTTCAATTATCTACATATAATTGAAAAGATGCTTTCTGAGATAATGACCTGAATTCCCTCCAATTATGAAGCTTCTCTGTGAGAGCCTTCCAGTACAAATTCACTTCATATTAACCATTATTTTTTGCTTCTTCTTTACTTTGGCAAGACATTATTGGTCTTTGTATGAATATGAGTCAGACTATGTATATTTTTTCCAAAACCAACTACCAACAAGTAACAAGTACTTAGTTTTGCTTTGCTTTTCCTTACAATGCAGTAAGGAGAAATATTACAAAGTATAGTGTAATAAAGAAATACATGGACTAATTTTACTGGTGGAATGGACATGGGAAAGTGGGCACTGTACTTAAATTTACAGAGCAAATCAACAGAACAAATTACTATCCATGATGTTTTAGCCAAGTGAACTCCTTCTGGTTGAAGTTAGCATGACTGTCTCAACATGGCACCTGCTTTGGACTGTAAATGTAGTAAGTACAACAGAAGATAATTCAGCTGTATCAACAAAAAAATGTGTAAGAGTCATTGACATGTAGAATAAAAAACTTTATAAACCAGAATCCATTGACAAACCAAAAATATGTCGAGAACCTTCACTCACAGATTTCTAGCATTTTGCTATAATTGTAGAGAAGTGGCAGTGTTTCCACTGCTTTGAAAGACACAGCCCTTATCTCAGGAGGCTTTGTACCTAATAGACAATTATGAAAAAACAAAGCATGCTATAGAAGGCAACTAGGAAGACTGGAGATAGAAATTATCTTACATACAGAATTTTGGCTCATTTTTTTATGTTTAACTTTACTTCAGCGATAACTTTGTTCTTTTTCTGTATGTGATCTGCCTAGTTTAACATATACATCGAAAAGAGGCACTGGCATAAATGTAAATGTAAAAAACAAAAAGACTTACGAGATAAGACTGAAAAATCATAGCTGATATTCTAGGTCAAATTTTTCCTTCAGATGCACACAGCTTTCACTAAGGACAGAACACGTGCAGGGTATCATTTTGCCCTGAGACACATGCTACTCCAATTCCCAAAAGCGAAATTAGGTTCTCATTGAGCATGGCTCTACTACTGTCCGTCCTTCAGCCAGAGGCCTTCTGAATCCAGAAGGAGATTTCTTCTGTAAAGCCTTGATTTTGTCTCTTTGAGACCAATTCTGTTTCTCCTTTCATACATGCTACCTCAGTACTTACGTTGCAAGCTGGCATCAGTTTTCCTGTTACCAAAATAGTTCCAGATCACGGTCAGAAGGTCTGAGGCTGTATTCTGGGTGTGTAGTATAAAATCCATTATCTACCTGGTCTGTTTACTGCTTTTATAGTGTGACATTTTGCCATCAGTGTGCCACGTAACCAAATGGAGAGTAAACTGGAGTGGGCACTCACAGGATATCCTGATAAAAGTGATATCATGCCTGCTGCCTGCAGCCATTTAGTGTAGTCAAGCTATGGCCTCTCTCTGCCCTGCTGCATGCTTTTCTCTATGCCTGGTAACAGGGGACTGCTACTGAGGGGATGCAAAAAATGATTCTGGAGCGGCAATTTGGTCATTTGTTTAAGGAAAGTTGCTATCTTCAAAACGTGAGTGAGATGTAATCTAACTGTAGTAAAGTCTGTTAAACATAACACTTCATAATGCAATTTGAGTAGTGATTACTGTGTGATAGAAAAATCAGAGAATAATTTTTTTCTCTTCTGAGTCTGATAGAGTGGTTTTATTTCTCTGTGGGGTTTTTGCTAGACTTTTGGCTAGTCTAATACTTGTTTATTCTTCCCATCAGGATTATAGAGTCAACATCTTTCTAAGACAGAAGTGGAATGACCCCAGACTCAAACTGCCCAATGACTGGAGAGGTTCAGATACACTGACAGTGGACCCAACTATGTTTAAGTGTCTTTGGAAGCCAGACTTATTCTTTGCAAATGAAAAAAATGCTAACTTCCATGATGTCACACAAGAAAATATCCTCCTTTTTATATTTCGAGATGGAGATGTCCTAGTCAGTATGAGGTATTTTGTTTATATATTTCCACTATTTTTTTAAAGTGACTTTATGTGAAATATATATGCTCTATTAGCCTTAGTAATGTAATGCAAGTTATGACTAATATTTAAATTTATATGACAGTTTGTAAACAATGCTGCAATTAATTATGTGTGAAGGAATCAGATGAAGGTGTTTTAAAGCATGTCAGCTGATAAAACTGCAGCTGTGAGAAATTTGAAGTGTATATACATTTGTATGTCATGTTAAGCTGACACACTGAACTTGTATGATTGGAAACTAAATTTAAACTCTTCCACTAGTTGCTTAGGTTCCTAGAAGCATACTGGAGTGGATAGTAATCTGAAATGAAGCCTTCAGTAAAAGAGTATATGTTGCACCCTACTTGAATTTCTACAGCAACTAAAGTAAATGATGATTACTTGATAAAGATATAGGGAAACACAGAAATTACAAAATTTGTGAATATGTATGTTTTGTAAAAGTACTGTGAAATAATCCTGATTAAATTCTATGCCTTACTGGATGTTACTTTTTTTCAGAAGTCCATAAATTGTTGTTCAATTTAATTGCAATTAATTTTTTTTTTTTGGTGGTTTGACTTGGTTTATCAAAGGTATACACAATCCCACAAAAATAGTCATCCACTGAAACCAGCAAATTAGTTGATTAAAAAGGAGGTCATAGTGAATTACAGATCTGGAGAGTTTATAGTTTGTAGAGATTGGGCTCAATTTCCTAACAGGAAGTGAATTTTCTTCTGGTATGAGCTGTAACATATTGCCCTGATAGATGTAAAAATGATTGTCTGAATATACTGCAACATTACCTTTAAGAGGGAACCCCTTCAGAAGCTAGGGTCATGTGAACTATTTCTTCCTGCAGTAGAAATGGATAGAAGAAAGAAGAAACAATATGAAAGAGGCGGGGGTTTTTTTGCCCATTTCCAAACAGGATGAGAAAAGTCAGTCTCAAGACTATTGCTGGCAGTGATCAGAAAAGAAAATACATTGGGCAATCAAAGCATTTCATTTGGCTTGCTCTGAAGGTCTTGGTTTTGATTACATGCTTCTGTAGGAGGTTTGGGGTGTGTAGAAATTAATATTTCTAAGTAGAAAATAACTTCCAGCTATGAAAGAAGTTTCCCATCTGAAAGAATGAATGTTAAATGAAACCTTGAAACATTTCTCAAATATTTTTTCTGGGTTGCAGCTATTTATAAATGAGCTCAATAGGTATGGTTAATGGTTAGTGAATATTGAGTGAATACTAATAGAAGTGTTTCTGATGGAAATATTACTCTCTGAAAACTTGCAAATAAGAAAACCAGGTTCAATAAAGTTAGAAATTATTGTCATCCTCTAAAAATATTTGGTTTATTTTAATGGCACACTATGTTCTTACATTATACGTATGCAGGTAAGATCAATTTTTTGAGGGACTGGGATTTGGTGACATTTTTAAAATATATAATTTCTATGTCTTGTGGTTTTAGTTTACAGAGATATTATGACATATAAATGAAAGATTCTCCAGTTATCAAAATACTTGCATGAAAAATGTGTATGAGGGAAAGCTCTTGCACAAATAGTTGAGAATTAGGAAACTGAATGCAGGAATAAACAGCTACTGCTCACATCAGGGGAAGTAAACAGTAGACTCCCACAAAAAAACTTTCTTCTGTGTTCTGTGTTCAACGTAAGTCAACTGAAAAACTGGATTTGCAAGTGCATTTGATGATACCAAAATATGTAGAATGGTAAAGAGACAACAGTGAGAACCACAAATTAATTTAATGACTAGGCAACAAAGTATGGGATGAAATTCAATGTCAACAACTGGAAATGATGCATGAGGGAAAAAATTATTTTAGCTTCACATAAAACCTGATTGATTTTGAGGTGGTTATTACCAACCAAAAAAATAAGCTTTGACTAGTCATGGCTAGTTCTCTGAAAATGTCAGCTAATAGCTCAGTGCTGTTTGAGAAAGTGAATTGAATTCTTGGAAGTATTAGGGGATTAAAGAGAATGTTATGCCACTGCCTAAATGTATACTATGCTTGCATCTTGAATGTAATTCTGGTCTTCCAGCTGTAGGAAGGGAGGCAGGGATGGTCAAAGGTATGGAACAGCTGAGCAAGGCTGAACTTTTCACACTGGAAAAAGCAAAATGATTGAGGTGGTGGCATAGAGGTCTCTAAATCACAAATGGCACAGAGAGAATGGATGGACATTGATTTTTTTGCCTTCTTTTACAGTAAAAGACCTTTGAGACAGACTGAAGATAGATAAAAAGGTGTGATTAGAGTGTGTGCAGCTTAGCTATGGCATTCTTTCCTGCAAGATGCTGTTCGTGTTAAAGTTTATGTGGTGTCGGGGTTTAACCCCAACTGGCAACTAAGTACCCCTTGCTCACTTCCTCCTGGCCCCAGTGGGATGGGGAGGAGAAGCAGGAAAATAAAGCCCATAGAAGTTGTGGGTCAAGAACAGCTTAAAAATTGCAGCCAAGCAAAACAAAATAAAAGTATTAATGCTAATACTAATTGTAATAAAAAGCACAGGGGGAGAGTGACATAGAACCCAAGAGAAACAAGTGATGCAAAATAGAATTGCTCACTACCTGCTGAACGATGCCCATCCCTTCCCTGCTGCCTCCCATCTCCTTGTGCACCTGCTCACTGGCAGAGTATGGGAAACTGAAAAGGCCTCGATTTAGAGTAAGCACTACTGAGCAACAACCAGAAACATCAGTGTGTTATCCACATTATCCTCATACTGAATCCAAAACACAGTGCTATGCCAGCTACTAGGAAAAAAATTAACTGTCCCAGCTGAAACCAGGACACCTAGATTCCAGAAAGCAGCTGAAAGCAAAACATCTTCTTGGAGATTAAAAAATCTGTTGTTGTCCCTTAAATACTGAAGAGTAACTTCTGGTTTAGGGAGCCCTTGAGGTGCAACTTTTGGGTGCTGCTGGATATCTGGCAAAATAACATTTCTGGATTGCTGTAGTGTCGTATTCTTCTTTAGAAGTCTGCCACTGGCCAATTCTGGAGACAGGACTCTGTTCTGTATGGACATTTGGTTTGGTTATGCTTATGAACTAAATGTATTTTGTCTTATATTTGTAGTTCTCTAATTTGTAAACTACTATGTGTTTAAAACCCTCTATAGAATTTTATTCTCTTATTTTATACTAGTGAGATATCCATTTCAAACTGCTAATTATAACTTCTAAATTTTGTTTGTGCTCTTTTAGAAGATGAAAATCAAATACCTGTGATTTTTTTCTTTCTCATGGCCATCTACTGCCTACCTGGCAGCTCACACTGTTTTAAAATATAATTTCTGTATTTTCAGATTGTCTATTACGCTGTCATGCCCTTTGGACTTGACCTTGTTTCCTATGGATACACAGCGCTGCAAGATGCAATTGGAAAGCTGTATGTAAATCACTCTGTCCATAAAAACAGTTCTCTTCTAGGCATGCATGAGAATCAAACAAAAGTTATCAATTCTGTATACTTCATCTCAACATTTTTAATGAATCATGAAATTGATATTCACTAGTTCCTACCAATATACATTTCCCTATCAAAGATGTTTCTTACTGATATGGCACTGTGCACTCTTTGTTTTAGCTTTTGCTATCAAGCAAGATGATAACTGAGAACTTTTATAAAAGCATTTACAATAAACTGAGATAAATGGAAACATATCATTTGGAAAAAAGAATGGTTTTTCCAGGCAGCTTTAACTTCCACAACCTGCGCTGCTTTGTAGGTTGTTGGGGCCCAATTTATCCCCTTGCATTGATGATCTATTGGTATTGTTTGGAACTCCTTTGATACAATACCAAAGGAAAAGTATTTGATGTCAAAGGAGTGAGATCATTTAGTATCAAACCTTTGGAAAGTGGTTTCAGGATGTGTTTTAGATGTAGTCAGGCACCTATTTCTGGTCTCCAGGTGATTTAATCTTACAACAGGGCAGACAGGTCACATCTCTGAAGGGCTTCATGCCATGCTGGAAGTTGCAGACAAAATGTTTCTGAAATCTATCTTCCTTCCCATGCCCATACACAGGTTCCTACTCAACTACAGCTTTTTCCACCACTTTGATCCCTGGTGATCCCGCTTTCTTGGTAATTCTGTTTTCCTGAATAAGGATGAGCGTGAAGCAGAAAGAAGGAAGGTGACTTGTTCCGGTCTGGTCCTGCTGTAACACAAAGCTTGTGCAGCTCTTAGTCCAGCAGGTCTGGTGGGAAAGGTGAGATTAGGGAAAGGAAGTCACAAGTGAAGAAAAGCAAGGTTAACCAAACCTGGGCAGGGTATCACAATGGGATCAAGGGTAATAATAATGATAGTTATAATGGTGATGACAATAATAATAATTCATGTTATTATTATTATTATTTTAGGTTTTGGTTGTCAGCATTTATATTTAGAATTTTAGTATGTTCATAGCAGTTTTGCTCATCAGTACTATATATGTACATCAGCTGAAGTAAACTCTTATGATAACCCCAAATCAATTTGGGGTTAAATTGGACTTAGTTAGTAATACTAATGGAAGTTCACTTAAGATTTCTCAGTCCAGGTTGCTTCACAGGTGTTGCAAGGTATAGTCATTCAAGGATAAACTACTCATAAAACACAATTGTGCTAAGATGATATACTCACATTCAGTGAATTTGCTCCTTTTGAAAGAGTCTGCACTAAACTTTCTTCTACCTTTTAGTACAGTTATCAAAAGTAAGACAGGTACCCATGACTTCCTATCTGTCCTCCCAGTTCTTTCCCTGTTAGAAATTGGCAGTTTTATTCTCCTTAGGTTATTTTCAAATCAATATTTTGTTTTTACTTGCTAGACTTTAAAATCAAAAAAGGCCACCAGTTGTTACCAAGATGTTCTTATATCCACAGTTATGATCCCCAGTTGTACTTATTCTCTACAGACAGAAATTTCACTCTCCAGTTATTGTTATCATAAAGGATCTTGGCAGTTTTGTGATCTGCTGTGTGTTGGAACAGGGTGAAAACGATTTTATGAATGAAACATCAGAACAACTTTTTTTAATAGTATATTATATTATGGAGCTTTGAAACATTGTGATTTTTATTAAATTGTTGTGAATCATAGAGACATCACTTATGAACAGCTTCACTTTCTTAATCACAGCTGTTTTTCAAAAATTAAAAAGAATAATGCCTTCAGGAAAAGAATGGCTTTTTAAACATTTTTCCCAGGCTTTGAACTGCAAAAGGATGCATTCCAACTCCATCTTTTTTATGTTTCCTCATCTCTGTTCCCATCTGACACACATTATCTCTGTTTGAATTAACTTAATCTTTAATGAACAGAAGGTAGCAAGAAAATGTCATGTAAAATCATGATTCTGATTATGCATATTCATTATTGCTTTATTCTTGAATATTGTGAGTCTAACTTGCACTGCCTCTCACTTGGTGGTGGTATATATATTATTATTTGGGCACTCAGGGGGTTTCTGAGATCTGTCTGTACTCAGGAGGTCATGAAGGCACTGAGCTGATTTCTGTCAGACTGCACATCTGCTCTAATTCCTGGTCAGGTATTTCCTGAATGGCAATGCTTTCATGAATCAGGGCTTTTAGACTGAACAAATAAGCAGAGCAGTTGTCTTACATTAACACCAAGATTCATCACAGTAATTGAGTTGTTAAATTCTCTTGAAGTTACTTGGACTCATAAGTGCTATTAAAATTCAGCTTTTTCATATTTTGCTGGAGTATGAATGAATATGGAGGCTTGAAAGCTGTGGAAAATACAGTTTTGCTTTCTTTGTTTGAAAAATACACGCTGTAAGAAATACCTCTTAGTCATCCTAGTATTGCTGATAATGTAGTGTTTCAGCCACTAAGTCCTAACTTAGGCCTACATAAAAATGCAGCTGTGGATTATTTAATTTTTGTATTTATTTATTTGAAGAGGAGATGAAAAAGAATGGAAGATATATAATACATATATACTAGGTTTTCTTGCAGAGTTTACTGTGATTGAGGTGGTTCTTTAAACAATTATTTTGTTCTTGTAGTTGGTTACACAACTGATGACTTACGGTTTATCTGGCAGTCTGGAGATCCTGTACAGCTAGAGAAAATTGCTCTGCCTCAGTTTGATATTAAAAAGGAGGATATTGAATATGGTAACTGTACCAAGTATTACAAAGGCACAGGTAGGTAATATAATTTATTTCCTTGGTTAAAAAACTCTAAACTTCCTTCGGTTACTGTTTATAGTTAATGGTTAATATTCCAGTCCATGTCTTATATTTCATGGGATAAAACAGATTACTTTTAACTAATCTAATGAGTAGTTCATACAATGGTAAGTTTAATATGTGATCATTACAAACTAATTCAAATACAGAAATAACCAAATTGAAGAAGGGATTAAATATTTGTCTTGGTTTTGCTTACACATCTCGTGATCTTACTATTACCATTTTATTTCTATGGTCCTGATACTTGTTTATGCTTATAAATATCTAACTTTTCTGAAATAATGTTCATGCCGAATCATGCCAGTTGCAGCAAAATGGGTAAATTTTGATTTTCTGTTTAGGCTTTTGTTCCATAAGTGAATAGTATTAGACTGTAATTCCAAATGCTTCACCCTGCAGGTTCTTCCTTCCTCTAAGTGTTTCAGAAATTCTGTCATTTTTGAAAGCTGCTTGTGATCCTCAACCCTGTATTTATTTATTCCTATGATTATTTTTTTAATGTGGGCACAATTTTTTCCAACGGTTTCTGTACTCTGGCTTTTAATGATTTATCTTTTTTACCATGATTGATTCCTGCCTATGGAATTGATTCCTGCTTATATCCAAACTACTCATGCTGTGGCAACCACAAGACTTTCTACAAGAACAGCTGTATTTTAGTCAGTGCTTTTACATCACGGGAATAAATCTCCCATTAAAACTCAACTAGGAAGGCCGTGGTGCTGCAGCTTCTGAGGACCCTCTGCAAGTTTCATGTTGCCTATTCAGGTGGAGACTCTGTTACTTGCAGTTGCTCCTGTGGTACATTCCAAGCCTGGAGAGATCTCAAGGAGCCTTAACAGATCTCAGAGTTAAAAATTTAACTTGAAAAGGTGGTGAAAGTAAAAGTGGGCTTTGTTTTTTAACTGCATAATGAGTGAGTTCTTAGCCTAAGTACATAATTCAGGTTCTCAGGTGATTTATAATTTGTAAATAATAAGAAACTAGCTCTCTTCAGGTAAATTCTGCTTTTTTGAAAGCATATCCATCAGCTAGCAGTGGTTGCATTCAGGATATGGTAAAACCTTGCTTAGCAGTGGGAAAAATACTTTGTTCTTAATGAAACAATGAATTTACTGAAAAAAAAATAGTCTATAAAGTAGTGAAAAACTAAAGGAATGGATCCTGCATTTTCCCAAATGAAATTCATACAAATGGGAAAATTGTAAACCTTATGTTCTTTTTGTGATAATTTTGAGGTGTGCCCTAAATCTGAAATTAAATGTCAAAAAAACTTTAGATATTTGAGATATTTTTTGGAACCTTAAAAAAAATATTTAAGAATTATGCACAAAGAAAATCAGTGTTCTCTCAAGTTTCAGCAACTTGTGACCACAAATGACACTGTGCAAAATGCTCAGTAAAATGTTCACATTCTGTGTGTGTGCTTTAAACATTAAAGAAAGAACATGAGAGAACGATTTTTTAAAGTTTTCACAATTCTTTTAATGCAAATCTTTTCTGCCAAGAACATCTGTTCGTTCTCATAATCAAACCCAGAATTAATACTTCAGTAATGTGAGTGGAATATTTCAGTATTCTGAAGTATGTTTAAAGGCTGTTTTCAATACTCCGGTTTTTTAATTAACTTGAAAATTCTTATGCTGAAGGTGTTTTTTTAAAAGCAGATTTCACACACAGTGCTAAAATTAATTCAGCTAAGGATTTTGTCAGATAATCAAGAGAAGTTTTGCATCAAGGGGCAGATTTTCAAAATTACAACTTTTGTAGGAGTTCCTTGAAAATTGCAAAAAAAACTTAATCTTTACTGCTTATTTTGCCAACTGATGTTTTATCATACCTACCTAAGGTGAAAGAGGGTCAGCAAATCTGGGCTGCTTTTGTGGCAAGACGTTGAATATTTATATTTGCAAATTTCCTATTGTTCATCAGTTTTATGACAGATCAAATAGGTCCTTTCAAGCTGAATGGTGAGGGCAATAGATACTATGCTCTAATGAAATATTATTCAAATGAAGGCATGCAGAATGCATTTCCTACATAACACAAACAAATAATGATTTTGAAGGTCATCTCTCATTTGAAAATAAAACCTAAAAGTATCTGGAATCCATTCATTAAGAGGGAAAATATTTCAGCCAACAGGTCACTGAAGATGATAGAATGAACTATAAAACACAGTAGAATGTCTTCTATACAAGGATGTTTATGTTTAATGTTTTATTGTTTTGTCGTTTTGGTGTTTGTATGCCCAAACAGCACTTTTACGATAACTTATCATTGTACAGCACTTAACTAATACAATATGGAAGATAAATAGAGAACTTTTGGACACATTCTATCTTCTAAATCAGTTTTGCACCAACTGGTTTGATAAATATAGTCCGATTTGAATTTTGAAGTTGTTGTAATATAACGTCGGAATGCCTTTTCCTTGTGATAGAATAGTTTGTGAAGTTTTCAAGTTTTTTACAACACTGTTGTGTTACTATTACCATAAAAATTCCAGTTTTACTAATTGAGTGAAAATATGGACAGAAATTATTTTCTGGATGTCAGACTTCTTGATACATTTGTTACCTCCAGCAAAAAATGTAGTAACTTCAACTTTGTTCTTTGTTGAATTCATCTTAAACATCTTCTGAAAGTTTGTATGCTTTAGATCTTAATTTTAAAAGATTTGATACTTTATTCCTTGTTTGCAAAATTCACAGTTTCTTTGAAATGTCTGTACCAATTTTAGAAGTCACCTGTACCAGCTTTCAGTACTGGGGAAATCTCTGCTTAGAGTCACATTCAGATCACATCTTTCCATTCTAAACTTTCTAGACTAGTATTTCTTACTTCATCTTTTGCACAAATTAATGCTAAGTAGGATTTTCAGATGAACTTAAGCAAGTAGGACTGCTAGACCCCATTGGTTTTATCTGGACTGCATCTTGAAGCCAGCATCAAGCTGGGAGTCACTTCAGCCTCCTGCTACTGGTGTGTTTTGAAAAGATGAAGGGTTCCTTACACAGCACAGAGTACCGCAGCCTGACCACATTTGGTGCTTAAGTAGATCTGTATTTTGAATTTTTTTTTTCAGATTAAATTCTTTACCTTTATAAAGAAAATCAAAACATTGAACACTTGTTCTTAAACAGAAAAAGACCTGGAAGATGTGGATCAGAGGTTCACCTGCAAAGCACATTAAACATTAATGCATTTATTTCTTTAAAGGTTATTACACTTGTGTAGAAGTGATCTTCACTTTAAGAAGACAAGTTGGATTTTACATGATGGGTGTTTATGCTCCTACACTGCTAATTGTTGTTCTGTCCTGGCTGTCATTTTGGATCAATCCTGATGCAAGTGCTGCAAGAGTCCCACTGGGTAACCTGCGTTTTCACGTACTGTCACAATCCACTGTAACACCATTGAGCCATTCTCAGTTGCTTTGGCTAAATGACACTGGACCCTGAAAGCAACTCCACTTCCATTATCTGCTTATCATTTTCACTGAAATCTGCTCATTCCTAGTCCTGTAAACTCCTTGGCATTAAGACTTCACTTGATAGTAGTTCCAGCATTTGTGTGACAAACACACTGTCTCTGCTCTTCTCAACCTGGTCAAATCTGATCCATCTATGCACAGGTGATGCTGCAAACACTGTGGCAATATGCAGTTTACAGGAATTTCAACATTTGAATAATCAGTAAGAAAGCAGGATGATAATAGGTACCTATTGGAGCAGTCTTTCTGAAGATTAATAGAAACAATGATGTTTGGGAAAGAGCATTCATGTTAGCTGACTGGCTTTATTTCATTAGAGACTCAGTTCATGAGAGTGCTTCAAGCTCATGCAGTCATGTTGCTCAGCACAACATAGTAGGCAGGCCCTTCATTTATTATGAAATAGCATCATTTCAATGAAATAGCAGGACACAGGGTTAGTAGAAACAATACTGTCCTGACTACTTGGGTTGTACACAGCACTACAGCTCTGGTGTGGCCAAACCTGCTGACCCCAAGAGCTCAGTGACATGCAGAGACAGGCTCTTCCATCCTGACACTTCTCCTATTTGGATTCCATTTCCCATGTTCTGGCCTCCCAAGGCTCCCATTTTCCCTAGGACTCCCTCCTCTCCAAGCCCATACTTTCCAAATCTTTGCCATGTCCCAGGAGGTTTAGTGCACCTGTTTCCAATACCCAAGTGGTGCAGTTGCAGAATCCCTCCTGCTGCCTGCCTTCCTCAAAAATCTCTTACCCACACTGGAACTCCACATCTCCACAGGATATGACTCCTGTGCAGACTTTTTTTCTTTTTTTTTTCTTTTGATCTTTAAAAGTAGTTACTTGGGAAGGAGTCTCAAGCTTTATTAGTTCCATGGCAAGTAACAAATATAATCTTTCACCTTGAAAAGTTGCAAGGTTGCATTACATAATGCAAATCATAAAGAGAACATTTGAAGACAAAAAGGGTGGGGAAAATATAACAGGCATTAAATTAAAAAGAATGAAAGAGGAACTGGAAAACTAGAATCGAAATCAAGCTGTACTGCCAAATTTATAATCCCATGCTTCAAATAGTGAACCAGATGGGCTTATTAATGATATATTAGATTTATAAGTGTCTTAGATTTAAGTAACATTGTCTTTGTAACTAAATATGCATGCTTATTTGTTGTTTATTTATTTCGTTCATTGTGTTTATTGGCTTCTATTATGTATTAGCATTTCTGAAATAATGCATTTTCAGAGATACTAGCCATTGACCTGGCTATGTGACTTTTCCTTAATTGCCAGAAAAGCAAAAAACCTCTAAATCTGACCATCCCTTAGCTGAGTCAGTGTTTCGTGTGACAGTTATTAACACTGTCACTGGGGTAAGATTTGTGTTTCTCCAGTTTTGGGAGAACAACGAACTAACTCTTCTAGCGACATCCTTGAGATCCTTGACCTTGAAATACAACAAGATTAACATTTGTGTGTCAAGTAAATGATATCTAGCCCCAAGAAAGTGTACCAGTGGCTACTTACAGATCTTACTAAATGAGAAGCTACTTCAGATCTTTCAGTTTATTTGTTCATGCTCCTCACTCACATTTGAGCCTTAAGCTTTGGATTGTGGTAAGTAGGCACCTAGTGCAGCTGCTGCTAAAAGTGCGACTTACAATTCTGGTACTAGGGTCTCCAAGGCCATGCCAATATTCATCAGGCAGCAAATGGTTGCTGAATAGAATATTTCTGTGCTTCCGTCTCACTTTATTGTTACCTGAAAACCTAGACATTTCTTAGTCTCTTATAGTGAACCTTTCATTGTAGGAATTCAGAAAAATGGAAATTAGCTGCTGGTCACCATGATCTCAATTGCTCTACTGAACATGTTAATGAAAACTCCACAAAAATCTTTTCAGATAGAATTTATAAGTTATTTCTGTAGAATTCAATCCAAGATTGTAAGGTATAATACTTTAAGGTCTAAAAAGGGGGTGTACAAATGTTTTTGGCACCAGGTATGATATTAATTATCACGTATTAAAATATTAAACACTTTTAAAGTCAGTAGGAACAAAAATACTATATCCAAGATGTTGAGCTGGTCCATGTCATTAGCTGGTTTGGTTATGCAGGAGAAGGATAGAGGCTGCCCTTCAGAAGTCAAGCATAGGCATGCATAGTACTTGGTACACTACACTGTTAGAGAATAAACAGCATGCTGGGCACAGGCAAATGAGGCAGTAGAGCCTTTTTTGTACTTGTTAATGCAGTTCCTTGTGATCCATAATTAGTGTTCATCCCCAGTCTGCAGGTGCTGGTAAGTGAAAATAATTTTTTTTTAAAGAGAAGTATTCTATGCTCACTTTCTATCTTTATGGGAACATTTGTACTTAAATGCTTCAGTTACAGTAGATGGAAAATAAGCCAGAGTGTACACTGAGGATTTTGTTCAGTATTTGCTATATCATTCTGTTCTGAGATAACACATCTGGTTGTTCTTTTTTATCCCTATGGACAAAAAAAAAAAAAAAACAGCTTTGCAGTGATACATTGATACTACACATTTCTAAGTCAAACATCATAAAATTTTGTGGTTTAAAATTGCATGACTGTAAACATTTCTTTACACTTTAGTGTTTTAGGAGGTAGTAAATTGTCCATTAGAGATTAATGCCAAATAAAGTGTCATATCAATCTTATCAAAATTCAAATAGGAGCAGTAGCTAAAGAATGTGTTGTTCGTGATCAAGTAGAAATGAGTATTTTCATAGGCCAATACAGATAGTTTCATTTTAATTTACATTTTCACATCCCGAGTTATTTAAAATGGATCTGAAGGGAATCATCTCTCTATGAATAACAAAATTTTTCATGCAATATAAGAAACATAGTTGAGACTAACTAAATATCTCCTTTTGGCCAACATTTTCTATAGACATCAATTCTATTTCATTTAGCTGCCCACTCATAAATAAAGATTTTTATCATTAGCATTCACAAAACCAAAATGGGACATTCTGAACTTGGAGATCGAACTAAGTTTTCCCCACATGACAGCTATTTCTAAAGTTAGCTTTTTCCAAATGTAGCTGTTCATGCTACTATTTTCACAGGAGCCTGTTAGAAATCTTTCTTTGGGGTCAAGCTTGTATTTTGTCTCTTGTGATAGAAATCCTGTGTTGATGGTGACATTTGGAAGCCTTATTAGGGGAAATGCTTGGTGAAATCCATGATGAGTGTGACCTTTCAACAGAGCCTTTGCACACATGGGCTTTTTTCATCATAAGGGCTTTGTCAAATGCTCTTTATCTAGAAAGCTTCCTCTAGATCCTCGAAACTCAAATGGGGAATGATTTAGACCCTCAGTCACCTCCACGGTTTCATCTTCTCAATGAATCAGGAGCACAGGCTTTTTGATTTGCTCGTGCAACTTTGCCCTTCAGCAAAAACTTCTCTTTCACCTGAGGTCTGAATATCACACTTGTGAACAGGTCATTCAGAGAATTGTTCCTGCTATAGCATAGTTTGGATTTCTATGCTATATATATATATGTATATAAATTAGACAATGCCAGTCTGATTTAAAGGACTTGGAGTTTTTAGGTTTAAGTGTCACATATTTCTCTTTTACCTTCCCAGAATTAGATGCACATTGTAAGATAAGTCTTTGGAAAGCCCATTTCCCAACTGTGATGTGTGATGGGACAGGGAAACCATAACAACCAGTTTAGCCTCACTTATTTGTTTCTCTGTTTATAAAATGAAGGTCCTGCATTATTAATAATTCATCATTAACTGCACTATCCTACCTAAGTGTTTAACTTGTTCATTAGCTGAAGGCATGTGCACTTTGTACATCTGCTGCACCGACCACATCGTGAAGTCCCATTCACTGTTACAAAACATCATTCACTGTTGTCTGTTTCAGAGGAGAGCACAGCCAGGGCCATTAAAGGGAAGTTTTCTTATTCAATATATTGTTTTCTCTTTTTGTAGGTATTTTCTCAGTGCTCAGCTTGGCATCTGAATGTACCACTCTTGCCGCTGAACTTCCCAAAGTGTCTTACGTGAAGGCCTTAGACGTGTGGCTGATTGTTTGCCTTCTCTTTGGGTTTGCATCTCTGGTGGAATATGCTGTGGTTCAGGTAATGCTAAACAATCCAAAGAGAATCGAAGCTGAAAAAGCAAAGATTGCCAAGGCAGAGCAAGCAGAAGGGAAGGGAGGAAATGCTGCCAAGAAGAACACTGTGAATGGCACAGGGACTCCTGTTCACATCAGCACTTTACAGGTAGGAGCTGCAAAGCTTTTTATGCAAAATCAGCATTATTGTCTAGGAATATACTGTTTCTAATATTTTTGAATAGTGCTTAATCTTGGAAGTGACCAAGACATGAGAAACATGCTGGTAACTAATGGCTAGCAATCTGAACAATTGGTCCCTAGTGATTTGGGGTCAGAAGTTCTAAGTGAAAAATTTGTCTTTTAATATTGTAGCACCATGGCTGCTGCTTAGCTTCAGGTAAATAAAGTAGCAAGCAGCTTTACAGTTGCTATTTTTCTCATAATAAATAGCAGCTGTCAAACTGTAATTATTCAGAGGACAGAACTCTCAGACAGTATTTGCTGAGAACATACTCAAATAACACCCAGTTCGTTGCTCCCTCGGGATGGCCACAGCTGCACTGAATTGCATGCTGATGAAGCCAGGAATCCAGAAGTCTTGGCATTTGTAAACAAAAGACAGGTCTGTTTGTGTCAAACAGTTCCTGCATTTATTGTGTTGCTAGATAGAGTTTATGTGTAAATCAGTCAGATTTCATTTTATGGATAAAGATGACATGTACATCTTCACTCAGGGCTAAGTTTTCCATCATGTTACTGAATTCCTGACATTTTAGAAGCCCCTGTTTGTGCTCCAAGAGTTACCAGATATCCCATGCCTTCAGTCCTAAGTGATATTTGACATTTATTCTGCAGAAGAAAATACTTTTTTCTACGTGTCTAATATGAATTTGGCTTGTCCTTTTCAATGACTTAGCAATTCTGTTGTATAAAATAAAGCTATTAGGCCAGATCCAAGTGGTAATATTGGTACACTGTGACTTCAGTGTTTGTTTAGGGAAGGAGTAGTTTATGCCAGAGTGGCAGAAACCCTGTCGTAGTATCAAGTTGGGTTTACGCCATAAGTGATTGCCCCCAGCCCAGAAGAGCTGCAGGCATTGCAGAACAGTGCACTTAACTACCATAAGTTTCATCTGGTAGAAGAATCTTTGGGAAATGTTTTGGTAGGCAACTACTCTCAGCTTAGAGTAACCCCATGATTTCTTTGACTTGTGTCATGAGTAATTCCCCTAGCCTAGGCAACATGAGGACTGAGTAGAAGAAAATGGCTCTGCTGTCCCTGAATTGAATGTGATAATTTTGTGTTCAGCAATCTGCAGGTCCCAAATTCAGCTGTTTCTTCTGACAGAATAGTTGCAAAAATCCAGCAGATCAGCATCAAATATATTTTTCCTATTTCCAGTACTTAAAAAGTGTTAAGTGTTCAGTTTGATCAATGACAAGTTTAGCAAAAAAAAGTAGTGTGAACAAAACCAATTGCTGAATTACTGATTCTCCTTGGTATACACACCCTCTCAGGTACATGCCATTGTCATATCCATGTGGAAGACAAAATTATCTATTACTACCTATATTGTGCTTTCATATTTTAATTTTTTTTCAAGAAGGCACTGGTGTTCAGTGTGTTTTATGACTTAGAAGAAGAGGAATCATTATCCACAGAAGTTCAGGAACGTTCCCCATGAATGATGTCTAGCAGTAGGCTGACAGTTTTTAGAATTCAGAATTCAGTCTGCCTTCCTCTTGTAGCATCTCCCCTCCACAATCTTGAAATGTCAGCCTCAGCTTCTCATGTTTGACCTGCACTTTTCAGGGTCTTCTCAGTTTGTTATGAGAGACCTTTAACATTCCAGTAGCTTCTCATGATCTTTATACAGAGATCAAAAAAAACCATTATTTACCAAGACACAGTGGAAATAGGTATTCATTGCTGTAAAAGCTATTCATGTGTCTGAGTGGCTCATGGGTAAGGATCCAGCTTGAATTAATCCACCTGCTTTGAAACACAACCTACCAGAGGAAAGGTATCCTGGTAATTTCTGGGAAGATGACCAGGCTGAGATAGAAAAAGCTCCCAGACCAATGAATCATCTGACATCAGGATGTGGTAGGACAGTGGTGCTAGATTTTATATATTTGAAAGCTATAAATCTGCCTAGCTGCAAACTCCCTCTCTGAACCCGCTACCGCGTAGGAGTACTTTGAAAGTTCTCAGCCCTGGAAAAGCCTGTACTAAAGTCCTAAATCAGAACAGGTGTAAATCTTTTGGTAGCTCTGACTCCTAATCCGAAACTAGGCTTGCCCCACAAAATTTGGATTGCTCCCATACAGACCTAGTTATGATCAAGTAGAGAATGCATTTGTCATACGGAAAATATGCAAGGGAGAGAAACATTAACGAAGCAGGTAATGGAAAAAAACCTGTATGTTGAAAAGCATAAAGAATACAAAACAAAAGGAGGCCAGAGTGCTGTCCCAGAACTTCAGGAGCTGTTTCTCATCAGGGTCATGTAGGATTGTGTGGGAGGCAAGAGCAAATACTTTGCTAAATGTCTGGAAAGACTTAGGTGACCCAGTGTATAACTTTAGGAGAAAAGGACAACTTATAACTGTACCCCTGATATAAGTATATGTCCTGTAGAAATGTTCACGGATGTTCTTTTTCCACTAGGAGGTGATACTCAGGCAAAAGTGACTGAGGGTGTAGCTGGAAATGTCAGCATAGCTAGGCTTGAAACAGTGGATAGACCAGATGAGACTTGAAGGTAAAGCCAACAGAAAAGACATGGAAGCAGTTAACTCCAAGTGGGGAAAAACAGAGAGCATGAATAATTCCATTTGTAAGTGTTTCTCCTGTTTAAATTAAGCTATTAAATATTATGAAATATTAACTGAATGGTGCTGATATATATCTGTAAGTTATTAAAGGGTAATCAAATTTAAAAAGAGAAGTTACTTTATTTCACTTCAAAATGCCCTGGATCCTGATGCCATGGCAGTTTGCATTCCCTGAACAGCAAGTTGTGCACTTGCTGCTTTTGCAGTGTTGCAGCAATGATGTTTCTGCAGGAGATTTGGGCAAAGGGCCTGCGTGAAGGTACAAGGGAGCTGCTGGGTTGAGAAGGTCCTTGCTGTGGGGAGGATCGGAGGGAAGCAAGTGGGGCAATCAGGCATCCCTGGTTCCAGTCTTTGTGGAACAACTTGTTGTCATGTGCTTGCTCCATTTGTGAAAGTTAAAATGGCATCTGGTTTGGAGACCTGGTGTATTTGATTTAAATAAAAAACAACTGTAACAAAACCACATGATAATTCCTAAAAATACAAGCAGCTGTTGTTCCATTTTTATGGAGTAAAAGGATAAGCTTTTCAGTGTATCCTAAACATTAGAAGTTTAATGTAATTTGTAATTGCAGGCTAGGAGAAGAGTTCCCCTGTAACAGAATCTGCAAGGGTCTGCTGAAAGTTTTCAGCAGAAAGCGCTTTTGTCACTGTGTCAATAGTCAGTGATCACGACCGATAGTCACCAACAGTGACAGTGAAGATGGCAGGGTGAAAAGAGTGCTCACAGTTTGCCAATCACCCAAAGATGGAGAAAGACTTCCATGCATGTGTAGCTACTTCACCAGATCCTGGGAACTGGCTGATGTAAAAGCTGCATGTTGCTGGCGTATGCCAACCCCTCAAGTCCAAGCTTTATGAGTCATGCTCCCTCCAACAAAAACCCTTGAAATGTCAGTGCCATTTTAAACCCAGAGGTTTATCAATATGACTGTCTGATTAAAGTCAAGTGGTCTGTCTGTCAAGATCACCCTGAATCTGTGGGGAAGAAAAGAGAAAATAAGTACTTCTGATGTGTTTTTCTAGGAGAAGCAGTGGCTATGCACTTACAGGCAAAAAGCCATGAGAAAATACAGCTTGGCTCCCTTAACTCATAGCGGCTGCAAGTAGATGCTGTTCTAAGCAGAGGAGAAAATTATGCAACCTGGTGATAACTGCTTGCACTGGTTTTTTATTGGGAATCCTCAGTAGGAGTTTGCATGTGTTTCCTAGCAATGAAACACCATACAGTGAGAAAAACAAGCAAAAAGGGAAAT
Source organism: Corvus kubaryi (assembly GCF_017639235.1). NCBI lineage: Eukaryota > Metazoa > Chordata > Aves > Passeriformes > Corvidae > Corvus > Corvus kubaryi. The sequence goes on from NW_024582059.1 coordinate 8,503,667, forward strand.
GTTTTGAAGATGAATCATTTTTTTTTGCTTTCATTGCTGACGTGATTACAGTGAGAGATTGCACTGTTAACTATAACAACACCCCTTCACTTGAAAAGTCACATTTTCATCAAGCCCATTAATAGAAGCTGTCCCCCACAGATAATGTGCTAATGACTGGAGAGAACATTTGCTAAAAGAATGGTTCTGGCAGATGATGAATAGCACTATGCAAGTGGTGGTAATAGCTCTAATGCCAGTTATTTTTAAAAAGGAGTGGTGCTGTTGCTTGCTTTATCTTGTCAGAGCCACATCTAGGCTCTGAAATCTGAGATGAGTTATGTTCACCTCTACTGAGTTATATACTTGACCACTGGTGGTGACCTGTTGTAACCTGGTCTTCCCAGGTTTTTTCCCCTCAAGTGGAACTCCAGACTAAAATTTTTATTGCAGAACCATCAAAAACCCAGCTGACATTTTACCTTATACACAAAACCACAGGCTGCAGCCTATTTTAATAGTTCCTGACAGCATTTCAGGTACAGAGTAGGTACTTTCTGCTCCAGTGACTCCTGTATTCATCCTTGGAGATAATTCAAAACATGACTGTAAAAAGGCCCCAAGCAGTCTGCTTTGAGCAGGGGGTTGGACTAGATGATCTCCAGAGGTCCCTGCCAACCTCAGCTGTGCCATGATATTGTGATATTTTATGTATTAATATTTTTTGTCCTGTACTTTACAAGGAATATTTGGAGTGTGGTAGCATATTCCTCCTGAGCTGCACCAGAAAATATACTCAGTCTGAGTACAGACTAATGCTAAAAAATCATTACTTTATTGATGATCTACATCTATCACGGCAAGAGCAAGAGAAGAGCACAGAACAAGTGCAAGAGAGATTAATAACAGCTTGTTAGAAAACTCCTCCTTTGTCTTGTATGGAAGCCCCTTATAGAACTGGCAGCATTAGTGACAGATCTGCATGCCAAAAGGAGGTTGGGTGCACAGCAGCAGAGATGGTTTTGTGGCAAGGAGGATGTGCTGTGTAGGGCAGGGAGCGCAGCATTACAGTGGAGAAGCTCTTCAGCCTGAGGGACACGTGCAGAGTTTGAGAGGCTGCCAGTGCTATAGCACATTTGAAGCCCTGCTAGAGGTTATGGACAATACATTTCTGCTCTCAAATATGATGACTTTTATATTGCACTTTGTCCTGATGGATAAAGAGGACTTGATCACAGGATGAACAGTCAATTGACAAGGATCTTTATTCTATTTGCACAAAACAAATTGAGTCAAGTCCTGATATTTTTGGTGTTGTGAAAGGTCAGATTTCATAAATTTGAGAACTGTCTAATCTGGATAGAAGAATTTAAACAAAAATTATGAACGGTGCTGGTGAGCTAATAATGTTGAAATAGTTACAGACCAGAAGTAAAGCTATTCTAATTTAAGAAAAACCCTAAAACCTAACAAACAGAACAATTGAAAACAAACTTCCCAAATATTTAAAACTATCTGAGCTTCAAGCATTTCTCTTTTCTTCTCACTGGCAAATGGGAGGTGATAGCAATTAATATAAGCTGAAATCAAGAAAATAATTGTAGATAATAGGTGTAAGTAAGGAGATAGATGCTTAGCATAACTGAGGGCAATAGGAAGTTAGTTTGCCTATACAGCAAGAATAGAAAACCTTGTAAGAAGAGTAATGGTACTATACTAGGCAGAGGTGCTGTAAGTATCAAGAATTAGCTGAAACAGGAAAAGTGTTGAACAAATATTCTGCTCTGTGTTTGGGGAAAAGCCAGATATATTAAATCTGAGGATGAAATAGCTCTCATTCACAATAGCTAATGAGAATGTTAAACAGTAACTATTAAAGGTAGACATTTTACAATCAAGATTTCAGCTTAAGTTGCATCTAGAATTTTTTACAGAGCTGGTCTCTGAGTGCTGCGGAACATTAATGTTGATTTTTTAATAAATCCTTTACATCTGGGAGGGTTCCAAAATACAGCAAGAAGCTAACTTTGTGCCAGTACTTTTAAAAGCTAAGTGGTGTAACAGGAATAATTATGAGCCTGACATCAATCAGTGGAGAATACTGCACAGCTTACAGGGTGCTGACTAATAGTTATTGTTTGTAAGTATTAATTATCTTTAATTTTGCTCATAATTCAGCCCCATGTTATCTAATGAATGGGTCAGTGAAATTAAAGTTGAGCTGTGAGTTTATTGATTTAATCAAACTGAATATAACTTTTTTAAGTATTATCGGTTAGGTTGACAGAAGTAATGATGCAAAGGTAAGAAACTCTTAAGAACATTTTTCTTGGCTTCATATGTCAGCCTGGTTACATCATCTGAATTATGCAAAATCAAGGTTAGATTTGTTACCATCTCTAAGTATCAGCAGTTAATCAGACTAACTATAGCCATGACTTGTGTCTGAATATTGAAGCCGAATAAATTCAGGTTTGAAATAAGGTACATATGTTTGTGGGGAACAAGGTCATGGAAAAAATTCTCCATCCTGGATGTTTTTAAAGGAAAATCTAGTGTAACTAGTTTGGGCAGTAAATGTGGAAAGAGAGGAGGAGCACCAGAAGCAGCAGTGGCAGAGATGGGGAGTTAGTTGCTCCTCCCTGCCAGTCTGCCTGCACAGGCAGCACTTATTCTTTCATCTCATTCCCCATTTTCTTCTCACATTACTTCCCTAATTCTGTAACCAAAGGCTTTCTGCAGAGGCACACGTGCTGCAGCTCTGGAGCAGCAGCAGGTGCTGAGCTTGGCAGCGAGCACCAGTCAGTCTGAATTTTGTAAAAGGTGAGAAAGGATCATCATAAGGGGCCTTCTGGATTCTAGGAGACATTCGTAGGTACTTCTGAGCTGTTCATGAAAAGACAGGTGTTCTTTCCATCCTACCAAACCTAGACAAAATGGTGCAGTCCTGGAAGAAACAGGGAACTAGGTCTGTGCTTTGGGCCAAGCCCCAAGAGCTGTCACCTTACTGTGCTCTCCTTGGCCCCTCCCACCTCCATGCCAGAGGGACAAGGAGTGGCTGCCCATCTCCCTCGGAAGTGTGGGGTGGCCCTACATTATCCCAGAAGCCTTCCCTTCCCAAACAGCTGCCCCCCATCCCCTGCTGGGGAAAAGCCATAAATCTGGTGGAAGCATGCTGTGGGTTGAGTCTGGCCCACAAGTCATGATGCTGGAGCAGGATAAGGTGAATGATATAAAATATTTTTTGTGCCAGGATGAAGTTAAAAGGATATAACATTTAACAACATTTTACTTTTGTTTACACATCTTCAGTGTAGTACTCTAAAATCAAGTCTTGCAATATCTTTTTTTACAAAAAAGGTTCCTGTAGCCTTTGGTAAGTTTTTTGTGCAGTAAATGTGGAAAATGAGGAGGAGCAGAGGCATTGTTAGGATTATTGTTAGGGTCCTAGCACAAACCAAGACAAATAAATAAAAAGCAGATAATTATATATATATTATATATACTTTGTATTATCTCAAATTGTTTAGGAAAGCTGTAGGGCAACTGAAGTGAATTTAGGTTAAAACAACAGAAACATTTGAGAGTTGAAGAGATGTATGAGAAGAAATTTAAAAGTATGTTTAGGCAGCAGCTGACTACAGTAAATAGAAGAATGTCAGATTTGTAAAGGCAAGGAAATGGATGAAATTGTTTTCAAAAGTAACATATACTTATTAAAGAAAAATTTGGGCCAGGTTGCTCATACAAGGAAAATTGTGTCGTCCTGATAAATCAGTACTCCAGCTGACACTGAACTAAGCAGAGCTCTGCGTGAACATGCTGTGAACAGTTCTCTGCTTACAAGGCAGAGGTGACCTAGAATCCACTCCCAGTCCTGAATGGGAATGAGAACCGACTTGTAACAGCCTTTAGGGGAACACTCTAGATACTGCAGTTGGAACAGGAATATTCTGTGCTGTGAATGAGAGAACTTAGGCTCCAGTTAGTGTCACTGAGTTTTACAATGTATTGCTGGTAGTATGAGGCATTTGGAAAATCCAAAAAGAGGCTTATAATTTCATACATGATTCTATTTCTTTCCTTACTAAATCTTACTAGCTTTAAACATAGAAAAAAATGTAATATTCCTGTGACTCTTCAGTTAACATACACCCCTGTCCTGCAGGTTCACTTTTCATTGCACAAGGGTCTGCTTTATATCTTTATTACCTATGTCATTGGGTCTGATCTGATTGGAAGGAATGTCTCAGATCAGTGAATAACAGCATCCTGTCACCTAGGGTCACATAATCATGTTTATCTGTGTCTTAGTCACTGCCTTGCTAGACAGTTTGCCCCTGCTACTCCAGTAATGAGCACTGTTAGGCTGTCAGGTCTTTGAGGACTGGAAGACAGTTGCAAGAAATTTGTTTGTGTAGTTTTTGTCCTACTGTCAGGGAACACCTATCCTATTTTTCTTTTTTATACCCTGGAATCTTGATTTTGTGGTGGCTTAGGAATGGTATTCTCCAGTGTAGTACTCCCACTAAAACCAGGTGCTGTTCTGTCTCCTCACTCCAAGGGGAGGCATAAAAGGTAAAGACCATGGTTTGAGTTAAGAAAAATTTACTGAAAACAGCAATGAGATAAGAAAATGAGCAGTTGACAGCAATAATATTAATAAAAAAGGTATAATAAAATAAATTATTCACACAGAAAAATTCCCTGACAATAGACAATACTGGATGGCTCCCTCCACCACATTTGTTTGACCAGAAGGAACCCCCTCACCCCAGAAGAGAATCCCTTTCTCCAGCCCTGCCAGTGACATGAGGTGGTATAGAATAACCTCGGTGCCCTGGCCGTGCTCCCTCCTGGCTACTGCAAAAATTAGCCCTGTCCTGGAGCCAGGACAAACCTGCACCTCTGTTTTAGTGCATCGTTTTCAAAATTTACTGCTTTCATGAGAAATATAACTCTGGCAAATTTGGGAAGGTGTATCCACTGTTTGCAGAAGGAGTAGTGCCATGCTTCTCTTCCACCTTGCACAAGAATCAACTTTGCCAATAATGGGAGTAAAAGCCTCAATCAAAGTTACATCTGTGTTACTTGTCTTTAGAGAGGCACCAAGCTCCGCAGGCACAAAGAAAGTGCTTCTCACCATGCAAGGTGGTCGCCCTAGGGTGAGGGATAGGATACTGCCCTGGCAACTCTTTAGAACCAGAACAAACTAAAATTAATTGCATCAAACATTGAATTTTAGGGTTAATTCTGACTATGGCTTTCAGAGCTCAGAAAAATGCAAGTATTGAATAGTATCAAGCCTGCAGGTTCATCAGCACAGAACAAATATCCAAAAATACTCCCCATGAAAATGTTCTCTCCCCTTCTATCATCTTAAAATGAAGGAGTCTAACTATAGCAGATTGCAGAGCATGAGGCACCTTGTGCATGAAAAATTACACAATTATGAATGTTTGGATTAGTTTATATGATTGACTGATCATCCTTAAGTACTTTATAACATAACCATTCCACAAATTAGTCTGATGTAATGTATCCCTATCAACAAGTAATTTCCTATATGTTTGTTTAGTGTTCTTTAGCAGATGCATGAAGTTTGCTAATGAGTTGTGGCGAGTAGATCATGATTCCCCTCACTCTTTATTTCATAGGTTGGTGAGACCAGATGCAAAAAAGTTTGCACTTCGAAATCTGATCTGAGATCCAATGATTTCAGCATTGTTGGAAGCTTGCCAAGGGATTTTGAATTATCAAATTATGACTGTTATGGGAAGCCCATTGAAGTCAACAATGGGCTCGGGAAATCTCAAGCCAAGAACAACAAGAAGCCTCCTCCTCCCAAGCCTGTCATTCCATCAGCAGCAAAGAGAATTGATCTTTATGCAAGAGCACTGTTTCCTTTTTGCTTCTTGTTCTTCAACGTCATATACTGGTCCATATATTTATGATAAATCTTTTATTTATTTTTTTCATATGTGTAAAATATAGCCCATTTCATTATCCCTTCCCAGTCATGAAGGCCACTGTGTGAAATTATTTGCATTTGCAAAGCAATATGTTGCATCTTGATGCCGTGCGATTGTACTGAACATATGGCATCTGAAATTTGAATGAAAGCATGACACTGCAATGTCTGTGCTCTGACCAACTGTGTATATAAATGTACAGCATACATCCTGCTTTAGGAATATATATGAAGGACAATGCCTACTACATTATAAAGCTGATTAACGCTCTTCAGATATTAGTAACATACAGAAATTTCAAGTGTTTCTGACAATGAAATGGATGTGCACGTTGAGTATTATTAAAATCAGTATTCTAGTATATGTAGTATTTAACAGCTTTTCTGCTGACTTCCAGAGGAAAAAGAAACACCCACCAAACATCTCATTCTTATATAATTTCAGCTGGCACTGTTGAAGAAAAAGCTAAGGTGTAATTATTATTACTTAGACTTTGTAAGTGGAGGCAGCATCAAATAAGCAGATCTTGTCTATGTGGAAAAATAAAGATCAGAGAAGTACTAAATTTGTAAAATCAGCTCATTTAGGAAAAAATCCTCAACAATTGTGTCCATGAAGCAGGCACACTTAAGTATTTTAGAATATGCTGGCAATAAAACATTGGGCCAAATTTTAACTGCTGTTTCCTTAGGCACAAACTAGATACAGTACATAAAAAACAAACGGGCCACTTTCTAGACTAAAGGTATCAGGAGTTTTGGAGAGGCATCACAAGATGCAGCTCAGTATCAGGTTTGTTATACATTTTTACATTACTTTGTCCTCTGGCTCAGCTTCTGTAGCAGCTGGCAAGCCTGCAGTATGTAAGTCACGATTTTTTTGTTGTTGCATTGGACACTTATTATTTGGTTTGTTTTGTTTATCCCCTTGAAATCTTTAATTTTAAACAAACCAGTTTTCAAGACGAAATCCCATTTTCCCCACTAAAATTACACCTTTTCTGTTTGTGTTCTAGCTAGCACGTAGCCACCAGTAGGAGTGAAAACATGTCCAAAGGTCTAAGGGGCTGAGACTGTCATGAGCCCCAGTGTGCCTATGTGTTAATTAATGGCTGCCAGCAGCTCATTGATTTGGCTTCTACATTTTGGAGAATAAGGTCCTGTGCATGAAACAGTTCTGATAGGAGACTGCTTTCCATTTTCCAGAGGAAACCCTATGGCATGGAGACTACCTAAACATGAGCTCCTTGGTGTGCATAGTGCGGGAGCTGTGGTCTCCTGTGGATGCCAGGGTTCATCCCTTCATAAGGGCAAGTCCTGAGAAGAAATGCAGCCAAAAGAAAGCTGCATGTAGGTAGGCATGTGAGAGAGAACGGGGACTTGGCCTCCGCTCGTGAGAGCATGCCATACAGAAATACATCTCTGCTTGTAAAGCTGGGGCACCATAGCTAATTACAATATGAAAATAAGGCAGTTCTCACTAACTTTGCGATTCATAAAAAGAAATCTGGACTATTGGCCCCTCACAGGCTAGGAAGGGACTGGTTTAAATACATGAAACCTTCCATAGTGTGGAAACAAACAATCCCACTTGTTGTGCTACATTTCTGGCATGTCCAGGACGTGCTGAGCTAATGCAGGCCACGGGTGGACTGTTGGATCACTTGGGAGTTGCCCACAATGAGAATGTTGTCGACATACAGCAATCCTGCACAACCAAAAGGTCAAAAGTGGGAATGTAAGAAGAGGAATGGCATGCCATGCTGGCTTCACTGCACATCTGGTGGAGCTGCATGCCCAGGACTTTTTCAAACCACTGCCACTTTGTGATCAACAGGCTGGCTGCAACAACTTGTGTTTGGGTTGAAGAGATCTGCTCTTCACAGTATGGTCACATGCACTCCACCAGCTTCCTGGCCACTGTCTCATGGAGGTTTCAGGCAGCCACGCTACCAGGTGGCCACAGTTTGTCCTTTGGATTTCTTTCTGATCCAAAGAAATTGAAGGCAAATCCCAGATGTTATTGAGCTGTGTTCAGCGGGGGCTGAGGGAAATGGTATCTTTAAGGTCTAGTTCAAAGTTTGAATATTTCTGTTAGTTGGAGGTAATTGCAGAATTGTCAGAGACTCTTAATAAGCAATAAGGATAAGTGAAAGAGAGGAAGGAAGGGAGGGGGAACTTTTATACATACAGAATGGTATATTTATAGACATTATTTATTCTCATACTTGTATTTTTTCTTACAGTACTGGAAGGCAAAAAAATAATTACCTTGTGTTGGAAAATATATGAATTTTGGAAGATAATTTTCTTGTTAGAACTCTTATTAAATGATTTATCTGTAATTAGTGTCCACATTCTATCTGTAAAATCTCAATTATAGATTTTATTGTTAAATTAATCTTTGTTCCTTCTTGCTTTCCTGCTTACTTGACGGCTTTTGTGTTTTATCATAAAACACTTAATCAATAATACACTGTAATTGCTTTCCAACTCACACAAAGGGAAGCAAAAGGAATGTATATTGTTCAGATAAAGGGTTTTTTTGTTCATTACAGCACAAAAACTAAGGCCAGAAGCGAAGTTTAACAGCAAATTTGAAAGTAAATTTAAAATGAACCAGTATCACCTATAAAGTATTAATTTTCTTTTTACTTACACTAGATAATATTGCAGTATTTGTATTATCTTGGAATACATTCGCTTGTCCTGCTGAGCAGTAATAATTGATTTATTTTATTTTTCTTCTTTCCACTAAAGGTCATCAAGAGTTTTGCATACCATCTCACGTTATGGTCCACCAGCACCCTCTAGTTGTAAAATTCAGCCTAATGACTGATTTCCAGAATAAGGTGCAAATATAAAAACTGTATACGAAATATAGGATCCTAATTGATCGTGATAATGTGAAAGAAAAAAATATTATTAAATTAAAAATAAATGGACGCAAAATCAATGTACAGCTATAGAAATTTTCCCTGCAGTTACAATTTGAAAGTATAAAAATGAAGACATTCAAGTAGTAGCAAAGGTGAGGTTCGTGAAGTGCAGCTTAGTAACCCAATTAACTAGTCATGATGTCTGAACAAACCACATGACAGCAAAATCTGTTTTTGAGGGAGAGCCCATCTGTGTTTCAGCTGACATTTACTTCAAGTTCTGCTTAACTGGTAAGGAGAGTTACAAATTTTTGTTCTACCCTTAAGGTAAACCTTGGTATTTTCTTGGTTCTTAAGCATTGAGGTGTAGTATTCAAATACTAATTAGTATTAATTCTGTTCTTTTATAGTATCATCACTCTTTAGATATCTTTTGACATTTTTCAGGATTTTAGAACACATTCAAACATTGCATCAGGAATTTCCATGGAGATTCGTTAATTCATTTCTCAACCGCATCTACAAATTTAAGGTAGGCAATAAGTAAGGATGTAATTTGAAAAGTGTATCAGCTGCTTTGCATTAATTCCTTGTAGTACACAGCTCATGTTTGACACCCAGTTTTAGGAGCAGCTCTTCAGCGTGTAATGGCATCTCCTCTTTTCTTCACTTAATTCTAGCTGAGATGGTGTAAGTGAGCAGTTGGTCTTTTGAGGAAAGGAGTTTATTTTTGTAAGTGCACTGTACAGAAGATTGACCACATGGAAACACTGCCAAGCAGCTTTCATTCTTCAAAGTCTTCAGATTAATTTGGACTTGTTAACAGGGTAAAGGAAGATGTCTTTAGTGCCCTATTTGCCATTAAAGAGAAAGCAGCAACACTTCCTTCTGGGCTAGTGTCAATGGGCATGACCACAGTGATTGATCTGTCTGTATAATCTTTTAAAGGAAATGCACTTGCAAGTAATCTTTATTTAAAAATATTTTACTCTGAAGAGAGACAGTACCTTACTTAAGCAGTCTGTTATAGCAGTTAAGGGAATCTCTTAAGAGATGTTGTAATACAGTTATAATATAGACCATGGTCTCTGCTTCAATTAAAGCAGCTTATCCTTATGGTTACTGGGGGATTGCAATGGGGCTATTTATAGAATAGGTAGCATTGAATTATTTATTTGCAGCCTAAATATATGCAGTGTCAAGTGATTTTTCAGGCTATTGAGATATCGTAGTGCTGCAACGAGTACAAATGGGGTGTGTAGCAGATAAGGGAATGAGAGGACATTCTTACTTGATGCTTTCGTGTACTAATTCCGGGATTAGAGAAGGTAATGTGGAAAGAAATTCAGATACAGATCAATTGAATAATAATTTTGTTTGTGTCAACAATTTAATTTTTGTCTAGAAATTTGCTTTGTATATAAATGAGTTACCTTCTTTTTATATTACTATCAGGAAATTTAAAAAAAAACAGGAAAATTAAGCTCATCTGTGGTTCCCAAAAGATAAGGAAATTAATTCTTTTCACATGAAGCTCTACACCTAAGTAAACAGTGGAATGTAAAGAAAAATTTGAGGACATAAATTCCTCATCATAGTGGTTTTGTCTATGCCACTGTATCAAATCAGTCACAAGCAATCTGGGCTGCTTGCAGCACTCCCTTGCATTTTGCCTTACTCAAGAAAGTTGCCCACCCCTGTACTCCCCCTGCACCTATCCTTCTTCCATCAGTGGGAATGGTGTCAGCAGACATTTAAAATAAAGATTACCTGGCTATTTTGAAATGCTTCTGAAAGCCCTTCATTGCTACGGTATGTCTATGCTGCAGTCACTGAAATGTCTGCAGCTAGTGCAGGCTTATCCAAATTAACCTTAAACTGGCTGTTTTGGGGAGGGCTGGAAACATCACCATGGTGATGGTGAGCTGTGGCTGGGAAGCCTACCTGCTGGCTAGGGCAAGAAAAAATATGCTTGGAGTTCAGCCCCATAAAGCTTTGTGCTGCCTTGGCTGCTGTGCTCGAGCGGTTGGTTTAAAGTTAGCTCGTGTGGGTGTTCAGCAGCCCGTGCCTGTGAACTGTAGGTGTGTGCTGGGTGACGCACGGTGTGCCAGCACAGAGCGATCCTTCCTACGGCTGATGTGAAAGATGGCACTGTAAAACATTCTCTCCACAGCTTTTGATCACCTACGGGATTTCTGACATATTTAATTTTGTGCACTGACAAGAGAATTCAGTGGCAGTGACAAAAAAGTGCCAGTTTGCTTTTTTCCTGGACCAATGCACGTGTAAATGAATGAGTTGGATTCGCCCACCTGAGCATGAACGAGGTTTCCTCCTGAGTCTAGGTCATAAGATTATCCTTCTTATGAGCCCTTTTGTTTAAAGTCCCTACCTCTAGGAGTGGATATTAGATCACAATCTTTTGAATGACTAATGAGACTAAAGAAACTGGTAAGACTAACAAGAATGAGACTGTAAAAGTCTTTTTGGCTTCCAGGTTGTCCATAGAGGTCATCCCTAATTTTGAGGGACACTGATTGCTTTTCGCCATGGGGTTTTTCAACATGTCAGTGCCTGTCAGGTTCTGGAGAACAGCATCCACTGGCTCCCTCCTAGCAGGGGAGGTATTTGAAGGGCCTTCAAGTTTGTTAGTCAACTCATCTTTTGAGTATTGAGATAAATCTAAAGCTGCCTGGCACCATTAGCTGTCACACAAAGGCAGCAGGTACATTAAGCACACGTCTTTTAGTACAAGAATATTAATGGCCTTTCATCTTATTGCGGGAAAATGTGGTTTACTGTGACGGAGACCAACCAAAGAGACAACGTGGGTTACTGAGGATTTCTGTCCCATCAGGCAGTTACTTAGGCCACATAATGTGCTTTGACAGGAAGAAATATGAGGATTGTGGAGTACAAAAGATAAGGTATTGTATAAGTCTTTTCTACCTGATGAGTTCTTTGGGCTGTGGCAGTGGGAAGTGTAGGGTTTTTCATATATATTTGTGTCAGCCTGTTTCTTTCTATGAATATTCACAGTGGGAGTCATTTTTTCACTTGAAGAAGCAAACTCAAGAGGTTTTTGGGCCAAGGAACCCTTGTGAGTAAAGCAGGTCAAGTTGTTGTATGTTTGCCCCCTGCAAAAACCTTTCAGCTCAGGGGAAATCTTCTCTAGCAACATAAACTGCAAGAAAAACCTCTGCTGAAACTGTGGCTACTTCTGAGAGGAAAGTCTGTGTGTAGGCAGCTCCTGTGCTTCCACCTTCTTTTGCTGTAGAATACATCATGATAATCAATAGTACTGTTTAGCTTTTCTGTTCTGCAAAGCACTCCTTTTATCAAGCCTGAGCTATTTCCTAGGCAATACACTTTAGATATCCTACCTTTCATCTCCATCCAGTCAGAGCAAAGACTGTGTGTGGGACTCTATCATAGAGTTCACAAGGGCAAGCCAGTGGTGATGTTGAAGAACGCATGAATGGTAATATATGAGAAGACCTGAGACCTTCTTTTTTCTTTAATTTTAACGTTATATGTGTTAAGCCATTTCAGTTCTGTCCCTATACCTCAAAGTATTCTGATATTTAGATAAAATTCCACTGCATGCATTATATTTTTAAGTGTATGAATTTCCTGTGAAAAGCAGAATACAAAAAGAAAGTAGTCAATGTGACATTTTTTAAAATGTTGATTTCCTCTATTAACCTTAAAACTTTCATCTGACCCAGAGGCTAGGGAAATAATGTTTCTCAGTGTTTAATAAGCCTTACATTGTCATAACAGATTTATCAGTGTCTCAGGCAGGCTCACTCTTCCAGATTAATTTGTTTCTTTGACTCTCAAAGGCCAGCTCAGTGGAAAACACTAATTTGGAGACTGGCTATTTCAAAGGCATAATACTGACAGGAACTGACTGTAAAGAGTAATGATTCTGACCAGTACCACTCCAGCATCAGCTTCTGCTTTTGACAAAGCCTGTCTTGATACCTGCTCCCGCTTCTGACAGATCCTGTTTAGCCTCAGCCTACTGGAGGGGGTAAAATCTTTGTAGGCTTTTTAAAATATTTGTCTGATTGTGTCAGCTTCTGAGACAACCCTGCTTCCATTTCCCTTCTGCATGGGCTTCAGGACCAGGCTATTACAGAAGCAATCTTTTTTCAAGCAAATTCCAATGATATACAGCATCCACCATGAGATATCATCTACTTTGTGACATTAAACTTTAGGCTTTATTTAATAATTCTTCATATTTTCTAGTTGCTTCCCCAAGGTGAAAGCTTCTTAAATACATAATTCTTACATGAATAAAACCAAATGTGCATGATGGCAGGAGAGGATTACAGCAGCTTTGTTTGTTTTCTCTGGACTTAAAGCTCTCACCTTGCTGTGGTCTTTAAGCCAAGGAAGTTTCAGAAGATGTGCTGCAGCTGAAGTCATTTTGGCTGCCCCACAGAAGGCTGGATCAGGACAAGACCCCTCCCTGCATAGGACCTGCCCTGTACAGCTGCATTCAAAGCAAACCGGTCAGGGGAAAACACAGCTATGTTTCCCAAACCCTGGGCCGTTGCAATAATGTGTTCATCCCATTCAACACTTGATGAGTTTTCTTGCAACAGAGAGGCACTTTCTTGAGAAAAATAGCAACACTGATGCCACAGTAATATTCCCAGACACTGCAAATTCATGAGAGTGTTGTACACTGCTACTGTAGAATACCGAATGTTACAAATGTTATCATGGGAGATTTTAAACAGCAAGTGCATATCCAAACTGGCAGCACTTTATTAATCTGTTACCCATAAACACGGCTTTATTGCTTTATTTGTCATATGCTTCCATATTCTTCCTATTTCAGGAACAGCATTTTAAAATGGGTATTTTTCTAAGCATGCTAATTATTAAAATATATTGTGGTTTACCCTATTTTTTTCCCACAAGAACATGAGGAAGAGATAGTGTGTTTTGCATTACAGTGCTCTTGCAGCAAGTTTGCTAGTGTCTGTGAAGAAATTTTTGATGAAATTAAATAGGTGGAAAAAAATTTCATGGAGTGTGCAAATGAAACAGCCAGGAATAAACCCATTTATGCAAGACTCATGCTGAGAGTCTGATGAGCTTTGACAATTGGAATAAATTATTTTGTCTGAAAGGAGATTCCAGCCTTAAACATTGAATCTTTCAACAGTTTTCATTTCTCAGATGAAAATAAAAACCAAAGCTTTATAAAATAGACCAGGTGGTCTTGTCCGTATTGACCTCATATCTGCACAAGGCCATCATGCTCTTCTTTAATATGGTCTTTCTGCCAGTTCCTGCTGCTAGAATTCAATCAATGGGATTATTTCTTCTCTGACCAAGCAGTAGTTGGCTGCTGTTGGCTGAGAGCACACGGGCCCCAGCTGGGGGACAGCTCTGTGCACAGCCCAAGCCTGAACATCGCATGTAAGTGACGCTCTGTAGCTAAACACCGTACCCAGTAAGCACAGCCAAGTGTCCCTTTCCCAGGTCTCCAGTGCAAGTTTGGCAGATTATTTCTTGGTGCATTCCTCTGCACCAAGTGACAGAGGACAATAAGGTGGCTTTCTGTTGTGCCAAGGGCCTTTTGTTTAGATTGGATGTGGCTGGGGCAAAAAATATTATCTTACTATATGTTGTACAGTGCCTTAAGGCACTACTGTAATGCACACAAATAGCAATAAAAAATATTTCAGTCATTATTAATCATAGATTCAGTGGCATAAAATAGTGATATCTCTATTTGTCTTCTCCCAGTCTTAACATTTCTGGAAGTTGTCTGACTGATTTCAAGTGCCTGATCTTCCCTCTCATCTACATTGGCTTTCCACTGTAGTTCTTTCTGATTTATTGTCAGAGGAGAATCAAATCTACTGCACACATGCATGCATTCTTTCCTTTAATATTTCTGATTTCTTATATCTAAAAAAGATTAAAATAACCTCACAGTTCCTTACTTGGATCCAAATTCCTCAGAAGACTCTGCAGAGAAACAAAGGAAGAAGATGTAGCTTTTAAAATGATACATTTATCCATTTATAATTTAATATGCATATGCATCAATATCTATTTTTGATATAATGGCATCCCTAGGACTAAGCCTTCTTGAAAATGGTGCGTCAGGATTTAATAAATTACCAGTATTTTCTCCTCCCATTATTAATATTGTTTTGTTTGACAAGTATTTGCAAAGTGCATGCATACCAAGCCATGTATTTTTCCAGTTCCCTGTAAAATAAATCATCCCCTGCCATGGCACAGAGTGAGCTATGAGTGCCATGGGATGTTCAATCATGACAGAATTATAGAATATTCTGAGTTGTAAGGGACCCATCCGGATCATGGAGTCCAACTCCTGCCCCTGCACAGGACACCCCAAGAATAACACCATGAGCCTGAGAGCACTGTCCAAATGCTTCTTGAACTCTGTCAGGCTGGTGCTGTGACCACTTCCCTGGGGAGCTGTTCCAGAGCCCAACCACCCTCTGGGTGAAGAAACTTTTCTTGTTATCCAGCCTAAACCTCTCCTGACACAACTTCAAGCCATTCCCTGAGTGACCAGTCTGGTCACCAGAAAGAGGAGATCAGTGGCTGCCCCTCCTCTTCCCCTCATGAGGAAGTTGTAACTGCAATGAGGTCTCTCCTCAGTCTCCTCCAGGTTGAACACACCTGGTGACCTCAGCCACTCCTCATACAGCTTCCCCTCTACAGCCTTCACCATCCTCTTTGGACACTCTATAATAATGTCTTTTTTATATTGTGGTGCCCCAAAGTTGCCCCCAGCACTTGAGGTGAGGCCACCACAGCGCAGAGCAGGGCAGGATGATGCCCTCCCTTGTCCGGCTGGTGATGCTGTGCCTGATGCACCCCAGGACAAGTTTGGCCCTCCCAGTTGCCGGGGCACAATGACTCATGTTCAGCTTGCCATGGACCAGGACCCTCAGGTCCCTTTCCATGGTACTGCTCTCCATCTCCTTGTTCCCCAGTCTGCACACATAACCAGGGATGCCCCATCCCAGGTGCAGAATCTGGCACTTGCCCTTGTTAAACTTCATACAGTTGGTGATTGTCCATCTCTCTAATTTTTCAGGGTCTCTTTGCAGGGCCTCTCTGTCCTCAAGGGAGTTAATACCTCCTCCCAGTTTAGTGTCCTCAACAAACTTAGTATTTCTTCGAGTCCTGTATCCAAGTTCTTAATTAAGATGTTCAAGAGAACTGAGCTTAGGATGGAGCCCTGCAGAACCCCACTAGAGACAGGTTGCCAGCCTGATGTCACCCATTCACTGTACCCATTTGTGCCTGACCCATGAGCCAGTTGCTCACCCATCACATGATGTGTTTATCCAGCTGAGTACTGGATATTTTGTCCAGAAGGATCCTGTGAGAGACAGTATCAAAACCTTTGTGGAAGTCCAAAAAGATTACATCAATAGGCTTCCCTTCATCAGGGAAGGCTTCCCACCCATCAGGTGGGTTACCCTGTTGTAGAAGAAAATCAGGTTTGACAAGCAAGACTTCCCCATCATGAAGCTGTTCTGGCTGTGACCAATGACTGCCTTGTACTACAGATGTTTTTCAATACTTCCCAAAATAATCTTTTCTGGGATTTTACCTGTATGAAGTCACATACTGGAGTAGCTCCTTCAATTACAAATTCAAAGCAAATGTCACATAGAATGTACAATGATTAGTTGATATCCAGTATTTTATTAGCTCACCAATGTTAGTAATGATCAAGGGTAATTAATAGGTATGTTAAGTGAATTACTAGTAAATGAATTAATAAAAGGGATACAGTAAAATATGGATCTATTTCTCGGGGTTTGTTAGCTAAATCCTTGAGATGGGAAGTTCCTGTCAGGCAATACTATGTCATTTAAAGGACGTAATCCAAATGCAGTATAGATAGAATCACCTGAGGACTGGTTTATACACAGGAAGATAAAAGTGTGTGCCACACGTCTGTCTGACTCATGGATTGCTTGCTGCTGGGTTGTCTTTCATAGTTGACATTCAAAAGGAAAAGATTGCAGGAGCCCGTGGAGGGTGGTATTTTCAATTCATTTAACTTCACTGTCATTTCATGGGATATTACTGTAATTGATTATTCATATGTATCACACAATCGTTTGTCAATAACACCAAATTGTCTGTTCATCTAATGAGGCACTGAATTGAGATGAGCTATAATTAATAAAATTATAAAATAATCAGATGATGAATGGAGAAAATTCCATTCTGAAGCATAACATTTCTACAGATTTTTTAATGTGCAGTGCTGCAAGAAGAAAGCAAAGAAGCAATATTACGGTCTGCTATCTTGTTCAGCAGTAGTGCTTGGAGTGCTGGTGTGATCTGCGATTTTTCTTAACTGCCTCAAATAACTGAGCGCTTCTTGCTGTGAAGAAAATCTGAACTATTGCTGCCTTTATAGTATGAAAACATCAGTAAGAACTGGATGATTCTGGATACACATTTGAGGAGAGAAGTTTCTGATCTCCTTATGTTTCCCTAGCTTTTTCTAAAGAAAGCCTGTGTTTTTTGTATAAGCTCATTTCCTTGCCTTTGACGTTTATTTGCTACAGCTGACCAACCTCTAAAATTAAGGTCCTATTTTGTTAGTTCCACTAAAACCACAGGGAGCCCAGCAGAATTAAGGCAAATGTTGTTGAGGGTTCTCCTGCAGAAAATGCCTTTCAGTGCACTTATTTACGTCAGATACCATCAGCAAAGGCATTTTTATAGTTTTAGTTATAGAAAGTGAATTCATTAGATCACATCAGAAGATCTGCTTAATTTAACAGAAAAGCATTAATGCTATTTTCACAGCAGCTACAGCTGGTGCTGACAGGTTGGGTGCAGCCAGAATTTGGGAGAGAGAATGTATCCCTGTCATTGCCCCATATAGTCCTAGCTGTAAATCGTCTCTAGGTGTAAATCATCTCTCTGTCCGTGTTTTCCTTTGTAGCTTGTTTAGACTTATGACAGTGACGTTTCCAAGGTCAAGGTTAGGTTTTTATTGATAACTACCATTTTTGAACTGCCCTTGAGGTCCCACCAACTCATCTCTTTCTTTTGGAGCCCTTCATGCATTCATTCCTTCATTCATTGTGCTGTGTATGTGTCCCTGTAGTGAAAGGAAGCCAGAAATTTAGAATTGTTCAGAACCCAGCTACATGTGCACATCACCTCCGTGCATACAATGCAATTAGCAAGGACCAAGGTCACTCTTAGGTTAAATGGCAGCTCCACAGACCACAATAATGACTAGCAGTTAATATGTATAATTATGTATAGCAACACAAATGAAGTTTCGGTAAAGACAAGCAAGCATCATTTAAGTTGTCTTTAATGCCACAAATTCTATAAGCAGAATCTTTTCTCTGATAAGCTCATCCATTAAACCCGATATTTAATGCAATTGTGCAGTTAGAAGAATGCTATTTTCTGCCCACTTACTATGAAATAGATGTATTGCTAGTCCAAAGTATGAAATTAAGTGTCTCATAAGAATTTTTTGGTTTTCTCTTACGTTTCTGGTTTGGTTTTTTTCCCCATTGTAAAATCTTGCCGTTAACAGCACACTATCACAACTAATCTCTGGGAAGATATGCCAATGCAGAGGTGAAAGTAAAAATATCTGTGCTGTGAACTAGTTCTGGGACTGAACAACTGAAGCGGTTTTTCAGAACTAAAAATAAACTTCTGTTGAGCAGAACTCTGTACATTTCCATGCTAACAAGCAAGCTGTCTCTTGACGGAAAAAAAATTTTAAAATAAAAATTATTTATGTCAAACAGGTAAATGGTGAACCCAAAAAGATTTCTGTTATGGAAAGATCATAATAATAAGAGTAGGAGAGCTGATGTTTCAAATCATAGAAGTCCTTTTAATCTTATGTCCTATTTTTGATGTGGTTTTTAAAAGTACAGTGTAAAATGTCTGCAATGGGTAATTGGACAAAACAAAAACTTTCTACATTTTGGATACTTGAAGAAAGGAATTATTATCTTGTCTCATGCAATTCTATCTATTCCTACAACTTAATTTATTTTTAATGTTGGTAAGGGCTTGAAATCCATACTATAATTTCTGCAACAATTTTTCTCGTACTTATTTGTGTCATAAAATAAATTATTTTAACATTTGCTTGATGCTTTTTGTGTGATTGATATACTTTTTATTTTTCTTAAATGAAAAATATAATAGGACTGTTTGACTGATAGGCATTTAAACTCTTACTCACTATAACTTAAATTTTACTTGATTTTCCCAGTGACAGAAGCCCTGACAAAATTATAAAACTATTAAAGTGATCTAAATAAAATGCACTGCAATAAAATAACCATTTTTTAAACTAAATCCCTATCATGAATGTCTTTCTTTTTATAAGATTAAGAAGGTTTTTTCACTTTTAAAGGCAAACTTTAAAAAAAAAGAATAAAAACTTCACACTGTGCAGCTTAGAACAATGTGCTTATAAATGAACCTATGCCCTAATTCTCAGTTACGTGTGGACACACTCAAACCTGTTACACTGCCAGTTTAGTGTACAGCAGTGACTGTGACCAGTGGTGTTGGCACAAGTGGAACCTGATGCCTGTGTGCCTTCTGATACTGCTGTACGGCTCCAAAGGGAAGCACCCCTATGGAAGAAGAAGGATGGAGCTTTCATACTTTCATTTACTTGGTGACTGTAGTGGTTTTTGTTCTGCTTTAATGAGGAGGGAGCAGCAAAGCAGCCTGTTGCCATCAGCCACCTCCCCACGCTGACAGCTGGCCAAATTGCTCCACCGAGCAGCCTGGCACGGGGCTCCCCAGCTCCAAGGGGTGGAAGGAGGAAATACACTGCCCTCTTCCCCTCCCCTGCTTTGGCCCTGACCGCCTTGGTCCCCAGCCCAAAAGCAGGATTAGCACTGGCATTGTCATTGCAGCTTTCCTGCTTGTTCAAAAAGCTCTTGGCCTCGAAGCCTTGTGCAAAGGATGTGAACGAGATCATACAGAAACTATTCCAGACAAGAAGGAGAGATTCAGTCTTGCAATGTGGAATGTTACGAGAAGCTGTCATCCCTGGATTAAGGAGTTTAGCTGTTAGTTCTGCTGTGGTGGAAGGCATCTTTGCAAAGCTTATGTGAACACTGTCCTGAATCCTGTGCGAGGTCATAAAGCAAATTATAGTGTTGATTAGCATGGAAAACCACTGTGAGAATTTCCATTCTCTGCTAGAGTTCAGTGTTCATGAACTAATTTTATCTGTTGGGATATAAAAGGAAGTCAAGTCTCTGATGCTCATCAGCTTTGCAACAGGTTCAAATTTGAAAAAGATCAGCTGATTTCTCCAGGGTTCTAAGGTAAATGAATTAAGCATATATGTTATGAATAGTTTTGTGTATGGATGAAATATTAAACTGAGAACGTGTCTTCTCCATGCCGAGAATGATGATTACTCAGTCCATTTCCCATGGGCTGGTATTTGTCCAGTGTCCTTGTTTGAAATACTAGTTCTGCCTACTCACTACAATGACAGAATCAAATTCCTACAATACTCATAAATTTAACTGTAGAGGAATATATGACCAAGCATATACAGAGGTTTTACTATCACTGGTGCATGTTAGCCTTGGGTTTCAATGTCTATGATTTGCAGATCCAGAGCTGCTTCTCAGTATTATTGCTTGGGATTCTGAACATGTGGGATTACCACATGGTGCTGTGATTGCTGAGGGAAAAACACCTATTTTTAATAGAAAAAAGGTCCGAGTCATAAGTGAGTAGAAATTAGAGAGTAACACTAAAAGTGTATCCCAGATATGTCAATAGAGAGCAGACTATAACATTCTTGTTAGCTAGTATTTGCCTTTTAACATTTTAGCTTGTTGTTTATGAATGCAGGTAAGTGAGGTGGAGAGGTGATTTGACAAGTACTGGGGATTTGACAAGTACCATACCTCAGCAGGGAACAGTCCACCAGTATATGAAATCTGATGTCTTCATCATCTCCAAAGGGCTTTTCATTCTGCATAACGAGTAAAACATTTCTCACAGGTGACAGAAAAGGTGCAAGGCTAGAGAGGAATTTCAGTGATTAAGAACTGACCTGAAAAATGGGTGTAGAGTTGATACTTCAAATATAGACACTGGCATGAAAAAAGGAATAAGAACATGATGAGAATAAAAAGCGACACTGAAGTCAAGGCTGGCATTGCTCATGGAACAGATGGAAGAGGTGGTAAATGAAAAGAGAGAGGATCAAGGCTGGCTATTATAGTCTAAAGCAACAATCCAACACATTTGAATTAGCTGTGCTCCACAGAGGGAATGAGGAGTAAAATATGAGGGTGAAATCAAAATAACCATATAGAAAAGGAGATTCTGATGGCAACGCGTTGGAAAACCAGATGGAAATCAGTCAAGAAAGGAGAAAGCAAAGAAGAAGAGAAGTAGCAGGTAGGCAGGGGAAGAATTAGAACAGGAATAAGAAATGTATCCCTTGGGTCTGAGACAAAGCAATGGAAGTTTTTTATACCACTGGAAGAAAAAGAAAGATATTGCCAGACAAGAATCAGGGATTTAGCATGCACCGTCTAATCTGAAAGTGTTTCTTTTATATTTTTCCAGGGGCTTAATAATATAATTTGCTATAATCTCAGTAGAAAAAATTGAAGTAATCCATAGATTTTCCACACACATGGTTTATTTAGCATATACTTAAGTGATTTTATTGGCAAAATAAATATAAAGTTTCTTGCAAATAGAAAGAACACAAGCAGCTCAAATAAAAATGGTAAATCCCAAATTGCTATAAATTTCTCATAACAGTTAGCTAAGCTGGTAACAAACTGCACTGTCACAGCTACTACCCAGCAAAGGGAAGCAAAAGCTGTATGATTATTACTAATTATTTTACATCAGTTATACCAGAAGGGTCATGATGTTGCTTTTTCCATCACCAAAATCACGAAATAGAAGGCAGCCAAAGCTGTTCCTTAGAGCGTGTCCTCCCTGGGTGTGAGTGCTGTTAATGGGAACAGTACGTGTTTGCTAATCAGAACAGGAAGCAGAATGAGCATGGAAGATCAGGACGTACTTTTTATTTTTAAAAAGACTCTTGAGATCCAGAGTGAACATATGGGACTACACACTTCAAAAAAGATTTGGAACTTGGAACCTTCATTTGTATTTTCTCTTTATTTACATTTACTGGTATTTGAAAAAGTTCTGCAGATTACAAAAATCCAAAGACAATAATCTTTATTGAAGGGAAGTATTTCTTGATCAGCCATGGAATCAAAGGATTCATACATTGGTACAGCATTTTTGCATCCTATTAAATCTGCACACTTTAAGGTTTTTTTATAATGAAGAAGATACTGAAAATAATTCTGAATAGAAATCCCAAGGATTGATAAAATAAAAGACCAGAAGGCCCACTATAACCATTTAGTCTGAGCTCTTGCCAAGGGCCTTCTCAGAATTTTACTTTTTTCAACTAGGATATGTAGAAGAGTCTGGTTTTAACTGAGCATTTTGCAGGGCTGAGGAATTCATTACACTGCTCAGTATATGACTGCATGGTCAATGACACATTACTAAAACAACAAAACAAAAGAGAAACTTAGTTTCTAATCTGAATGTGATGATTATCAGCATTCAACAACTGAGTTTTTTACTCCATCCTTCTCCTCAAATGTTTTATATTGTCTAAGTTAGTTTCCTGTAGCATGTGCTCCATGTCATCAAGCCATTCCTGAACTATGTTTTTGATAAGTATATGGAGTGATCGCTAAATGTTTCTGAGCACGAGGCAAAAATTTCCAGTTCTTCAGTCTTTTCCAAGTTTCTTTCTGCATCTCGTATTCAGCTGGTGAAACATATGAACATTTAGTTGAACTGCAGCCACTGTCTCAACCAGGATTGTGCCAGGATGAATTGCAGAGGAAATGTATTCCTGATAAATTTTACTTCTGATTAGCACATATATCAGCTCTTTTTAACTTCCTCACCAACTTCTGCCTTACGTTCAGAATATCCATTAGACAATATTAAATTGTTAAACCAAGTATAGCCATGATTCTTTGCAGTAAGTAGCAAACCTCTCCTGGAGTACTATGGAATCAGGATTAGGCACTTGGGGTTTTCAGGAGTCTGACATCTTTTTATTCCATATCTGGTCTTCTGTCATCTGCCATTGTTTTCATTATTATTGCACTGCTGTGTTCCTTTCAACAAGTGATTGATGCTTATTATTAACAGTCTCCCTGTTGATGCTTTGTTCACATTCTGAACTAATGCATTTTTATATGAGCTCCTTTAATGGATTTAGAAGAATGCATATAAGAATATAATCTTCTGTTTTTAAGAATACAATCCTTACTTACCTCTTGCAAGATTCTTTTCCCTGGAGTAAAAAGTATTGAATGTGATTCCCAGCAATGCAGTCTGATTTTCTCACGCACAGTGTTAATGAGTATGTCTATTTTTAGTACATGATCATAAATTACTATCACCTATAAATTCCTTTTTTCTCCTTTGCCCACTTGCATCTTTTCTATTCGATGGTTATAAAAAATAGAGAGTAGAAGAAGCCCTTTAAAAAAAAGTATTGACATTTTTCACTATTACTAAATTCTGATTAAACTGTTTCCTTGCTGATTGGCTAGCCCATGCTGTCCTTTCGTACTTACTCATATGAGTTGAAATCTTTTATTTGTCCCTGGCACACCAACAGTGGAATATGGCCACATGGTTTGACTTTTTTTTCCTACATGTTCTGACATGACAGTACAAATTTGGAGTAGTACATGCACATACATACACATGCACACATTGAACATGATGTATACCCATACAGGCTCACAATTCTGAAATGGAAAAATACGCATTAGAAAGTCAACAGCCAGGGCGGTATCAGCTGGGATTGCCGTGGCAGCTGTTACTAACTCATCACAAATAGTCTGTACAGAACCCCCAGCTGTAATTGGTAATTAACTTCTTTACTCAGATCATTTTTATTTTACCTACCTGCTATGCTATATTCTGTAGGTCTTTATCTTGGAAGACATAGCAAGGCCAATTCATGACAGAGACTGGGCTCAGGACCTTCATCTATAAACTATTTGACTCAGGTAAGGTTGCTCATTTTGCAGTGCCCACTACAGTGGGATCAAAACTTAGTATAGCATTTACCCATGCTTTAGTATAAACAATAAATAATATTTTGTTGTCTAAGCAGCTAAAACATGCATCACCATGAATTATTTTTACTGTGTCCAACAAAGGTCTTAATGCTTATGTGGAATAGCACTGTTCTCTATAACGCAAAAAAACCCAAACACCCAAACCAATAAATAAAAACCCCAATGCCTCAAATAACAGTTTAAAGATTTAAATCCTTTCCATAAATGCAAATACAGCTAATTCAAAAAGTAGGATTCTTCTAGATTTTATTTTTATGCTTTACATCACCCAAATCCTTTTTATATGTTAGTTCATTATGCAGCTATAATGTATATTGGCAAATACGAGGTCTTTGCTTCATTTTAGTCTCATTTGTTATACATAAAGGGGATGCTTTAGATTTTGGTGAAAAAAAGAAGCATACAATTTATCTACACTTCTCTTAAAGATAGATTGGCAGTTTTACACTGAAATATTTATTAGAAGTAAATGTCTGTATATCTTATTGTCCAGGATGCAGTGGGGACTGCCTGAACACAAGCTTTCCCCTGACAGCTTAATCTGTTGATTGTCACAGTGACGCTGCCTGCCCCTCTCACAGAATTCAGCAGTAGGTTTTACCATGCAGTGCAAAACGTGGCTTCTGGGAGAGACCAGGCTGGGGGAGAGAGTGAGGAAGGGCTGTAGAAACTCTGCCATTCCACCCCGATAAGCCCACAGGGGCTTTATGCTCAGGATGTTAAAGCTTGCTCTCTTTTTCAGGCTCATCTCATTTTGTGGGTGAGAGAGAGAAGATGAGATAAGTACAGACAGAAGCTTGTACAGAATTTCCTGGCGAAATGACTCAAATGAAACAAAACTCATCATGAATTAGTGATGAGTAAAGGGCTTCAGATTGCCTACTTCCTATGTAGGATATGTACTCATATTGATGTCTGAATACCTGAAGCTTCAATCCCCTCCTCTGGGAAAGGAGAATGAAAACAATTTAATAATAATAAAAAAATAAAAAAGGGGGAAAAGGAAATGCAACGCAGGATCAGTATCCTTTCCTATGTGGATATTTCCCATCATTAACTAAATATAAATTAATAAAACAATATGCCAGAAAATTATCACTTAATAGCAAATTCATTGTCAAGGCCACAGGAATGCCACATTGCCTTTTCTTCTATAAATTGTGCGTGTGTGTGTGTGTGTGGTGCACAGCAACAGACTTTGTGCCAAACTGAGAAATGTTAAATTTAGCTTGCAGTAAATAGCATGTCTAGCTAATACAGCTGGAACCCATCTTGGAAAGAAAAAAAAAATCCCCATTATGCATGAAAATGAAATATCAGAATAGCTTTAACTCTTCCTGCACATTAACTTCTACGGTTTGGGTACAGCAGCTAAAACAAAAAAAATAGGAATGTGCTTTTCAGGTGTATTTCTGAGGTGGCTCCATCCTGGGGGAGGCGGGTGAAATAAATAAATA
>NW_024582059.1:8529564-8612064 GCF_017639235.1 Corvus kubaryi
GCGCCGCCGCCGCCGCCTCGCCGGGAGCGCCGCCCGCCCGTTGAGTGCGAGGAGCGCGGGCGAGCGCGTGCGAGGGCAGGGCCGGGCCGGGCGGCGGGAGCGCAGCGGGCACCGCCGGCACCCCCATCACCCCCATCCCGCTCGGCGCCGGAGCCGCGACCAGCACCGGAGCGGCAGCGGCAGCTCAGACAGCGGCTTCTCCCGCGCCTGCCGCGGGGCTCTTCTCGTTCCTTCCCTCCCGTGGCTCGCTTGCTCCCGCCGGCCGCTCGCCCGGAGCGCACGGGATCTAATTTGCTGACGAGCGCGCTCCGCGGAGGAGAAGGAGGAGGAAGAAGAAAGGGCTGTTTCCGTGGCTTTGTGGATGCTCTACTTTTCCTGGAAATGCAAAAGATTATGCATATTTCTGTCTTCCTGGCTCCTGTGTTGTGGGGACTGATCTGGGGGGTCAATTCTAACAGCATACAGATCGGTAGGTGCCCGCATTTGGGGGGACCCCGCTCTCCTCCCGGCGGATCTCCCGATCCTTCATCCCCGCCGGTGTCACTCGGGCATTCCTGTCATGTCGCCGCGCGCCCAGTCCCACCGCGGTGCCCGCCAGGCACCAGCGAGGTCCCCTCGCCTTTTCCCCGGCCACACCGCCCGGCCCCCGCGACCCCCGACACAGGACGGAGCCGCGGCCGGGACCGCTCCGGCAGCGGCGCCCACCGGCACCCGCGCCCAGCCCAGCCCCGCGGCGGGCAGAGACCTGGCCCCGGCACCGCTCCGCCGGTGCCCCCGCCCGCCTGACGCGTGTGTGTTTCCCTGCAGGGGGGCTGTTCCCGAGGGGCGCCGATCAGGAGTACAGCGCCTTTCGGGTAGGGATGGTTCAGTTTTCCACCTCGGAGTTCAGGCTGACTCCCCACATCGACAACCTGGAGGTGGCCAACAGCTTCGCCGTCACCAACGCCTGTGAGTAGCGGGCGCTGCCAGCCTGCCGTGGCGGCGGGTGTGCGTGTGTGTGCGGGGGTGTGCGGGGTACGTGTGTGTGTGTGTGTGTGTGCGCGGGGTGGGGGCGTGTGCGGGGTACGGTGCCGGGGGGAGCCGCCCCGCCGCCGAGCAGGTGTGGGAGCGCCCGGCCCCGTGCGAACGGGGCGCGGGGTCTCCGTGCGCCCCCCCAGCCCTCCGGGAGGTGTAAAATGGTTCCCGGCGGCTCCCCCCGCGCGTTACGTAAGGCTGCGCGGCCCCGGGGCTGCCCGCAGCGCTCCCCCGCTGCCCGCGGGCTGCGGAGCCACCTCGCTACCGGCGCGGCCAGAGCCGGGGCCCCCTCTGGCCAGCAGCCGAGGGGTGCGGAGCGGGCGGCGGGGGGCGATCAGCCATTTTACGCCGCGCGGTGCTGCGGGCTCCATCGCTCCATCTCGCCGCCCGCTCGCCCCCCGCCTGGCGTGCTCATGGGCGGCCGCGCTCGCCGTTCGCTGAGCTTCGCCGGGAGCCCGCCGCCCCCGCGGCTCTCCCGGCGGGACCGTGCCCCGGCTCCGCCCTCGGCTCGGCAGGGCCCGGCCGCACGCGTGCCGCGGGGCGCGGAGCACGTGCGTTGCGCGGCAGGCGACGGGGAAGGCGGGGCGGAGCAGCGCGGTCGTGGTAGCGCGAAGAGAGGAGCCCCGGACGGGGCGGCGAGTCCCGCAGCGGTGTGCGCTTCTGCCTCCTGTCGCTCGGCCCGGCGTGCGGCCAGGGGCGGCTGGCACGGTCCGTGCCGGGCTGAGAGCGGGGAGCCGAGGCGGCGTTCCCAGGGCGGTGAGGCGTGCCCGCCTTGCCCCCGCTGCCCCCGTGCCGCACGTGCCCGGTTCGGGCGAATCCCCGGTCCCCGCAGCGGCGCGGGCGGCAGCGGGCGGGGAGCGCGCTCGGTGCCGTGCCGGGCGCTCCCGCCCAGCGCCGCGCTCCCCCAGGCGTTTTCCTGTCCCTCCTGGGAAAAAGACGCAAGGGACACTGAATCTGGAGGTTAGCTGTTAGCGGGGGCGATTTCCCTTCGTTGGTGACCTTTTTTTATCCCCCTGATTCAGCTGCCTTGTGGTAGGTGCGGTGGTGCTGAAGAGGGGCGCCTTGGCACAGATGCTGGGATAGGTGGTGCAAGAGCTCAACGCAAGGAGCTTTCAGTGGCATGTGTGAGGGTAGGAGGGTATAGCATACATAGCTGAAAGCAGAAAAGGTCAGAGCATGTAATCACCCACAGTAATGCTAAATTGTTATTCTTTGCAAACTGCTTGCATAGTTCTTCCTTTCTTAGATAATGGGAGTTTGTATCAACCAGAACCACATGTGGTCGGTATTTGCAGATGATGTTACTTGGACTGTTGGTGAAGTAAGTGTAGCAGTTTATATGGCATTCTGCAAAAACGTGACAGGTCTTTCTGTGTTCCTCAATTCTGTGAAGTTAACAAAACCCTGAAAAAAGGTTTTGCAAAAACCAGATTTTTTTTTTTCCTACTGGTACTAGAGATGGGCATAATCACTTTGTCTTTGAGAAAGTAAAGGTTATATAATTTTCTCCAAGACCATCAAGTGCTTTTGACCAGCGTTTGTGTGCATGTATTAGCCTTGTTCTTGTCTTCCTTGGAGAACTTTTACAATACTCAGATGATATGTGTAGGCTCTAGACTGCAGTAGTGGATTTTGAGGCTTCCAGCAGAAGGGAGATGCTGTCCACATTTTAGATTTTCTTTTGTCCGAACCTTGTGCAAGGCTTCAATTTCCAAGCAGGTTGAAGAGCTCCAAATTAAGACATGGACTTGTACTTGTTTTTTCATCACTTCAGTTACCAGTGATGGTTTAATGAAGTTACCTTGTGCATTGGATTTAATTGACTAGTGAAGCATGTGATAAAAATATGTACAGTATCCCCTTGATTACCTTCCCAGAAGGGTTTCATTGGAGAAAAAGGAGTTCCAAAGAGAAATATTTGGCGTACAAGAATTAGAATTTAGGAGCTGATTGCAGAGCACAGCATGCACAAATGGTTAAGAAGAATCCAACTTTTTTTGTCCCCTCTATGCTTGTTCTCATTTGAAATGCTGAGCATTCTGCAGGTTGGTTTAGGGTTTTTTTTGGGTGGGGTGTTGGTTTTTTTTATTTCCAGAATTGTGTTCAAAGAACTTGTGCCCAAGACCAGCACTGTGAAACAATGCAGGTGTAAAAGAAGGTCACAGAAATGTAGGATAATATGAATCTGAAAATGCTTCAGTGTTTACCCAGGTATTTCACCCCAGAAAGGTGATTGTCCTTCACGGAGATATAGTGGCAGACTTATACCATAATAGAAGTGATGACCTTTTTCTGCCCAAATCGACCACTGAAATGTTTTGGCTCTTGATTTAAACCCCTGAGCCTGCTGTGTTTCAGGCTGCAGAAGCTGCAGCTGGTGTGGCAGAGCTGGGGTGCAGCCCTGCCCGCCGGTCCCGACCCGGCACCTGCGGGTGGCAGCCAGCAGTGCCTGGGGTCCCCTGCGCCGCCCCGCCAGGGCTGGGCCTGCCTCCCTCCCCTGGTAGCCTCAGGGCAACAGCACACTATTCCATCTGCTTTAAAAACAAGCAAGCAAACAGAAAGCCAGCTGTAAAAATAAGTAAAAGTCTTCAAACTAATTATCAGCACTTGCTTGGAGTTTGTCGATGGAGCAAATGGTTTTTAGATGAATCGGTGTTGCTGGTACTACTTTTAAATTAGGTTCCTAAACTTCAGAAAGGAGGAGATGGTGGTCACATACCCCCGAGGAGTGTTCCAAGTAGTGAGACTACTCAGTTATTTAAAGGTGGCCAGAAAATGGGTGTAGTAGTGGAGTGGACACTGTCAGTAGGTAGCCTTAACTCATGTAATGACTTGCACTTCAGTGGGAATTTCACATCAACACTAAGAGATCGTGTCATGACATATTGCATGACAGCAAATTGGGCCAAAATTCTACTGTTCTTGACCAAGGTGGACGGGCCACCTTCACGTAACCTGGGAAAGGGACACAAGTCAATTATGTTCAAAAAGTAGCCATAAAATATAGTCACTTTAGTTTGTTGGATTGTTGCAACTCTGCAAAGCTGTGTTGACAGTTCATTGGGAGCAGCTGTTGGAATCTAATTGCAAATTGACACTTCATAAGTCAGCATCACTCGGAAGCTTAATGGTTTAGATTGAGAGATGGTGCACATTTTTTTCAGAGTAATGGCCCAATGAGGAGCACTGTTCACTGCTGTGACTGCTGTTGCACCCTTCGAGAGAAATGGGCTAGGCTTAGCACTGTGTGAGAATTCTGGATTCATTCTAACAGAATCTCCTCGGTTCTGTCTGTTTAACAGCTGGAACAAAGGTACAGCACTGGAGGCAATTCATAGGGCAGAACTGGGACATGTGCAAACCACTGGACTTCATTATCCTTCAGCACAGTGTAATTGAGTGAAGTCTAATTGGAGGACTGTTGACGATCGGTTATATCAGATTTTTTAAAAGTTCTTAATTCTGTCAAAACAAGAAAGAAGGAATGTGATGAAGATGAAATCCTTTCCTCTTACATCTGCCTACCCAACAACTTTAGGGGTAGTTGTACTGTGTTCTGACATATATTAGCACTGAAAGGATATTGGAGTCACTTAAAGAGAGGTTTCCTATGGAGTACTATAAAACTGCCATAATGATAACAAGTTTTTCATACAGTAGTTTGAGCACAGAAGTAATATATGTACAATCTTGGATGTTTAATCCTGCTGGCTCAAGAGCCAGTGTTGAGCTTTTCTGTTTTAAATCAAGTCTTACAGCTCTGCAGGGATCACTGCACCATGACATTGTGACAAGGGTATGTTGATTCATGCATAAACCTTAGATCCTTTCATTATGTTTTCAACCAGCAGCTTTGAAAACATATGAATATCTGGCTTGAGAGTCATGGCAAAGGTTTTCCCAAGCATTTTGGAATATAATGCTATAGCTTTCATTCTTAAAGAAATAGCATTGAGCATATTGTTGGCAAAATGCATAATGAATAAGCAAAAAACATCCTTTAAAGGGAAGGATGAAAAAAATTTAAATGTGTTTATTTGAATTAAAATTACTGTGGACCAAGCCTAAATGTATTTCACAATAGATTATTAGAACTGATTTTAAGGAAAGGAGGAATTTATTAGCTGCTTGTGTTTCAGTTCATTTGTATTCCTGGTCCTTCTCATTTCCTTTTCACTATAAAACATTTCTCAGGCTCAGTGAGCAGATGTGAAATAGGTTCTGTGCCTTCTTGTAATTAAAATGGTCAGGATCAGATGGGTTTCTGCAGTAAAATGATACAATAAAACCAGGATGTAGCCTACAGTGGGAACTCCTGTGATTTTTCTTCTCTCAAAACATTTCTCCTCTCAAAATTGATCTCTGTAGCAAACTTGAAACATTCTTCTACTCCTGAGAGTTATTCATAAAGAAAGCTGGGGTATTTATTGTGTGACAGTGCTGTCCCTGCTGTGCACCTTTGCGTCTGGCTCACAGACCATTTCACACAGCCGTGCTCCAGAATGTGGGCAGATACAAAACCAACAGTTTTCTCTTGCCTACTTGACTTTTTAAATTCTTATTATGTGATTGTTGCATTAATTTTGTCCATAAAATCTGAAATAATTTACCATGCAGTTTTGAATACAGTACGAATATATGTTTTACTCCTAGAAATCTGAAAGTGAGTTATGTTTAACAGTAGTTTGTGAGTAGTATGGCAATCATGCCTTAAATATGCCAATCAAGCTTGCAAATAAACCAATATTAGCAGTCAATCTCTTCAATATATTAATGTGTTTATATGTGATTTTATTAATATATATTATATGAAAATATAGTAAATTTTTTCTGTTTATGCTAATGAAAGTCTTAATTTACACTGACTTCAATGGGTGTGATTGACTGCACATGGTTGAGGATGTACTTAACTCCTTGTGTCCATAAGATTTCCTTTACTATCCTGTGTGTATTATGCACACAAACCAAGCACCGCTGCACTAAGTGATGCTGTTACTGCTGGTTTCATTAGTTATTTTTTTCAAGCTTCTCATGATAAAAATATTTTTTAGAATTAGGGCATATTTAAGAGATAAATAATTCCTTTTGAGCAGTCGATAATTACTAGGAAAGTATATAATATCTGGGAACATATTAGTTTGAAAATAAATTAAACAGGTAATTATCATTATTTTGAAAATTCAGATAGCATAATTTCTCAGGCATTCTCTGTGAAAACATGATTAAATTGTTAAAAACTATTTTCTTAAGGAAAATATAATTTTAAATTAATTAATTAAAATCAAAATAAAATCCTATATGCTGATAGGAGTAATTTTCAGGAAACTAAAAGGAGGATATATCCTACAGTAAACATGAATTTTTATATGTACATATATAGACAGACATGTATGTATGCACACATGTCTATGTAAATGTACACACATATGAACTTAACAGAATGAACAGCAGTTTATTTTGAATGTCAGATAAATAAAAAGCAAGACATCAGTTAAACTCTACAGTCCATTTTTCTGAAGAGGGTTATCTCATAGCACTTACTAGTAAGATAATTTATCTCTTTAAGTCATGTTCTCATGCCTGTGAACCAGATGCATGAATTACTAATTTTTTATATTGAAGGCTCATGCCCATATTCTGGAAACAATGTCACAAGAAGACAGGGAATATCAGGTCAGACTGAAAAGAACACTGAAAAGATACCCCAATAGGTAAAAAATGCAGTTGTATAGATCAAACTCTCTCTGTATGTATATGTGAATGGGCTTTCTATCTGACAGTTAACCGGAACTTTCATTTCTGAAATGTACAAGATTTGTCCCATTATTTTTCATCTGGTCATTACATTTATCAGAACGTGAATACAGTGGCATCTGGTTTTAGAGGACTGTGGACAAGAGATTAATTCCTTTTGCCAAATAGGTTTCTGAAAAGGTATAGGGCAGAAGTCTGGATGTTTTTATACAGATTATATAGGTTTGTAGAGCATCATTATTATTTTGTCTTGAAACCTTAATGTTTTCCTTTGGTAAGTTCCTAAAAAGACTTTGCATTGACTACAAGTGCATATTAAGTGTAACCTTGTCGAAACTGCAAAAGAGCTTTTATTTAAATTAGTAAATAATTTCAATAATGAATTCTTTATGGATAAGCAATAAGGAGTGAATAAAATAATCAGATAAACATTGTGAAGGCATACTGTGAACCAGCTCAACAGTAAGGAGTGCAAGCAGGTTTTAAATAACCACATGTTGAACAAATTCATACTGAACCTTCTAAAATCAATAACTGTGCTTAAAATACAGCTATTGTATTTATTTGGGTGCACTTACAGAGTGGTATAGATATCTTTTGAAATACTGTTCATTTTTCTTTATCTATCTGTATATAGGACCACCACAGAACAATTTTTACTTTCTTTTGCAGCACTGCTGTGCCCCCTTGGTTTATTCCACCACAGATCTTTGATTATTGTTTTCTTCTTTTTTTTTTTTTATTGTTTTAAGAAAGGTTCTCAAATCACTCAATTTATGAGGAATTTACCTTTTCCTCCCCAAAGTCCGCGTCTGGGCAATGAATACAGAGAGTTAACATTCCTGTCCTGAATCTGATTTAATGTAGAGATACCTAATGCATTTTCCAATGGATAGCCACTTTATGAAAGTGTGAAAAAAATTTTACAAGGCAGAGATACTCACCATGATTCTACAGCAAGGTGTGGTTTAGCTCCAGCTATTACTATCTCCCACCACCTGCTCCCAAACCTGACTTGGAGAAATTAATGAGATTTTTTTTTGAGAGTTGAAATGTTACATACAGTTCAACTAAAGGTGACAGACTCAAGCTAAAGAAATGTCCTATTTCAACTCTAATCTGCTGTTTAATTTGATATCAGAGGAAAAACATTCAGGTCTATATTCATTATCTTGAATCAGTATGGTTGTTTTGTATATTTGGGATGCTGGCTCTGTAATTGAATTGCCAGTCACTTCAGTTAGTCCGTGAATGACTTACTGGGCTTTACTGCACATGGAAATAGCATCTTCATTACTTATGTTTTCCTTTCACTGTTAAAAAAAAAAAACAGAGTAATTTGCGGTTTGTGTTTTGAAATGGGCATATTTTTCCCCTAGGATTCTTCCAGTGACCAAGAGTAGGGCAAAATCCTGTAAAATGTTCAAATGCCCTGACTCATAAATGTGTAGTCATAAAACTGTTAGAAGAGTTTCAAAGCTCAATAAGGAACAGGGGCTAATTTTATAAAAGGTTCAAAACAGGTATATGAACATGAGTTTACTATGCTACATCACCTATTCAGTTTAATCTTGATTTCAGGTAGTTAATATTGGAAAAAAACCATAACTGACTTGATGCTGCATTTTTTCAGGCTGCTGTGGTTAAGGGTGCCATACCACTGTAATTTCTTCTCAGTGTAAATGGGTTTAGAAGTTTACAAACATGACTTGGACTAGAAAAGATGCCTCTGTTTATTACAAATGGTGTGAACTGATTTTTTTCTCACACACTTTGAAGATTACAAGCAACAGATTGTTTCTAAGCACGTGGTATGATAGAAAATTTAAACAGCAATCTGCTAGGTAATGCAGAGATTTTTCTCGTCGTCTGTATGGGCAAGACTGCTGTCAGGGCTCATGTCAGCAACAGGGCGAGAGAGCTCAGCAGAACAGCTCTGCAACTGCTTTGCAGCACAGAGAAGGGATTTGTTTTCTTTGGTTTTCTGCCTTCTATGAATGTATTTGCTCTGGTTTAGATCCATAAAATTAAAAGGCTAATATGGCTTACCATCCCAACTAATGTGGATCTAAATTTTTTGAATGTGTTGTATTTCCTTGTATATGTGTAAACTATCTCAGAATGTCTGCAAATGTATGCTGATGACAGACTGTACAGCTCTGAACAAGTCAGATTAATTTGTTCAATTGTCTCAAAAATCTTTGAAATTGAGGTTGTTGAGGGTTAGCTTGCTCAAAATGTTTCTTCCTGATACTAGGTACGAGTTGTTTTTGACAAAATGTCTTCCAAGCCAAAATGCTGATTTATATATTTTTATTTAATTTTCCCCTCTATGAATGTCGTGAATTCCATTACACTGTACTATTACAGTCTCAGAGGGGGTTCTTTGTACAAATGTGAGTTCTGGCAAGCAGCAAAATGTTCCTGTGTGACTGTACCTTGGACAGAGACCTACTGATATTTGAGAATGTATTCCAGGTGTAATATTTGTAAAGCAGGGTGAGTAATTTGCATGGTTAGTGCATACCAGGCACAATAAGCTACACCAATGCTACTTACAACAAAAGCAGAATTGATCCACACTGGAATTACAGGGAATGGTTAGGAGAATCATACAGGAAGTAACTTAGTTATTTTATTTCTCTTGTCCATGTCAGGCAGAAGACCTGAATTTTAACCCTTAGTCTTTAATTTTCAAGTTGAATGCCTTTGGCACTTGTCTTGATGTCAGAATCCTTCCCTGTCTCTTACTCTTCTTCATTTTTCCTGCCTCGATTAATTTTTGGTTAAAAAAACCTCAGTAATCCTGCATTTTGCCTGACACAGGAAGAAGGAAAGTAACTTCAAGGTTTTGGAAGCAGGAAGACAATTTCTTACCCTTTGTTGTCATGGTAAAGCATAGAGGAAAAGAAAACCTATTAGGAAAATTCAGTTATATTAATTTAAACAATTGCTCAACCAACAAATATTAATGGACCAGATTTATACACAGCTTTAAACTTTCAAAGCCATTTTAAATGAACAGTTGGAAATATTATATTGAAAGACTAGATGGATTTGAGGGATCAGGAAGATGAGACTATGAGTCACTATATCTTATATATTGCAGGATAAGTATGGTTTTAATTTCACTCACAGCCTTCCATCTGCTCCATCTTAAGGTGCTTTCATTTGGTGAGAGTGGAACATGCTGAAAATCTACAAAGTGGTGACTGAAAAGTCATCCAGTGCTTTTACCAGCTAATCGGATTTGTTGATGTATTCAGCAGCTGGATCCAGCGATCTGGAGTGCAGACCAATAAGACCAGGCTATTTTCACCCAACCAAATAAATGCTCAAGCTTCTGCTGATGGTAGTAGGAACACAACCAGATCCAACAATTATATTACTTATTTTTTCTGTCTAAATGTGGAAAATGGATTTGGTTTTTTTGTATATGGGAAGAGGCAGGGATTAAACAATATCTAAAAAGGGCAATAATGTTTGACTACCTATCTGACCTACACAATATTGTTTCCAAACTTTTTGGCACATGCTCATATAAGACCCCATGTTTGTTTGATTGGCATTTCTTATGTATTTTACACTTTTATGAAGTTCTTTGTTAGGTTTCAGTATGGAAATCTTAGAAAAATTATTAGACCATTTCAACTCTGTTTAAGTATGTAAATAGAACTGCTGCCTAAAAATGGAAGAGTTTGGCCTATGCTTGTGTAAGCGAAGAGAAAAAATGTAATACTTACTCCTCTCCTTTTTTTGTATTTGATCTTGGATGTTATTATGTGATGAAATCTTTGCATAAACTTGAATTTTTAATTTTCTCTTAACTCTTTTTTTTTTTTACTTGTAGTAAAATGTGTTTTAGCTTGACTATAAAACCAAGTAGCATACTTTTGCTATAGAAGCAAGCAAGCATCTGTGGGCTGCAAATACTGATTTTGTTAGCAAGTGGAGCACTTAATGTTTCTTTGAGCTTATCTGCTTACTTCTATTTCAATATGATAAAAACCACAATATATTCTTCAAGGTCTTCATTTGTGGAGGCACTTCTAACTCACCTGCAGTTTGTGATATTCACCCTATCTTGTGTGACCTCAAGGGGCAGCTCCAGGAAATGGGAGCGTCCTTCAAGCTCCGTGGCACATCTGTTCAGGTGTCCCGGCACTCCAGTGTCTGAAACGTTGCTTGGAGCATGTACTTTGTAATGTCAGTAATTTCCTGAGATTCGTGAGAAAAGAGCAAGTCTGTAAACACCTAAATGACTTTTAGGAGCTCTGACATTTTTGTTAGTACTGTTGCAATTAGTTTTTGTAGAGGAAAACACAGATTGTATTAAATCATGACTGAGACATTCCAAATAAATACATGTTCAAGGAAGGTCTGTGCCTGTTCCAACATGCTGAGGAACCTCCAGCATTGCTGCATCTAGTGTTGATCTTCTGGGGGTGCAAAAAAAATTACTTCAAGATTTTTGTTTGCCTTTCTGGATGGAAGTGTTTCTGACTTCCTACTGAACCTGTGAATACAATAGTTCTGTCAGTGTTGTGACTCCTAATATTACTTTTCATTTTCTGGTACACAGAATCCCAATTCCCTGTGCCAGTGTGTCTGGCTTTATATTGCATTCCAGGAACTTGCAGTGTTCAATTTTTGCAGTGTTTCTGGCTTTATATTGTATTCCAGGGACTTGCAATGTTCAATTTTTGCAGTATTTTGTTTTTACATGACATCTTGAGATCTGTATGTTACAATATGTAGAAGCCATTTTAAAAACTAAGTATCAACTGCCTTAAAAAACAAACGTGTTAGGAAAAATGTTCACTTGGCTTGTTCCTCTCTTCATATTGGTGATAAATTCAACAATGTAGATTTATTTAATTCTGAAGTTTCTTCATTTCTTCTTTTGTTTGTTTGGTGGGGTTTTTCCCTTCTTCTGTCCTTGTAGTGCTTATAACAATTCTCCAAAACTAATGTTGCTACTACTGGATTATTAAAAAGACTGTGAAAATAATTTTGCTAATTATTTAACTGTGAAACATTGGTGTCTTCATAGCAAGAAATTTGTGCCTTTAAATTTGTCTTATTTAGTAAATGTCCTTTGAAACTTCCTGAGGAAGCTAGCAATGTTCACATGGTTAACCTAGTCCTATCACTGCAAATTGCTTAGCAACTTCTGTTTTGTGCACTGCAATTGAACTGTATTTGCTTTTGATCTAAATTTTTTTCCTCTTCAAGAAAAATTCTGGCATTTTTTTGTATAGGGTTTTTTTTTGCTGCTCTCATTTTTGCCAACCAGCTAAATGTACCAAAAGTAGCTGTTTCAGGAACCCTAGTCCTCCATCTTATTAGGTTTGTCTTCTGGTGTCGAGGTTCGATTTTAAGAACTTGTTGCTCAGTGACTGATTCTACTTAGGGTACAGATCCATTGGGTGATAGATGTAAAGTGGGTTTTTTGTTTGTTTTTCTGAATGCTTAAAGTAGTAGAACTCAAGACGTCTCATCTTGTTACAAAGCAGTTTCTTAACTGTGTATGACAGACCAAAGGAGAGACTGTTTAACTTGATGAGCCGAGAAGAGGTTTGCCTCACTGGTGATATGCTGGAGGAGAGTTTTGACCAAAAAAATCTCATACACTTCGGATTTGTCTTACACATGCTGCCAAACTTGTAAGATGGGGCAGATGTGCACATTTCAGTTTATGTTGCTTCTGGTGTTTGTGGGAATTTCTCATTCTGTAATCCTTGGTGGCTTTATATACTTTTGATGAGTCCTTACTAGCTGTGGTGAATCTCCAGTTCTCTTCCATACAGTAGGCCAGGACTGACCAGTTCCCAAAGTGGTTTGGAAACTATGGTGTGTAATGCTCTCGTGTTGCACACATGAAACTGGGAACAGTCAAGAGTCCAGGAATAGGTCAAAGATGGAAACATCTGTGTTACCCAGTCTCAGGGGTGTGAATCAGGTGCCTCAGAGTGAAATTGGCAGCAGCACCTGATGGAACAGACATCAAGCCAGCTTAATTGACAGAAAGCTCCTATTTAGAAGTTTCCAACTGAAAGGGTCAAATTAAAACTGCTCCTCTCCCTGATTGGGTGACCAACCGAAGCTCTGAGTCAAAGGAAGTGGGATTACTGGCCAGAAGCTACTTTCTGAGCTGTAATGGGTTGAAGCACTCTGGTTATAATGGTGCTTTGGGTGCTGTGCTGATCTGCCACCTTTATGTTGGAGTAGTCCAATGGTCTAGAAA
The DNA here is from genome assembly GCF_017639235.1 of Corvus kubaryi. Lineage (NCBI taxonomy): Eukaryota > Metazoa > Chordata > Aves > Passeriformes > Corvidae > Corvus > Corvus kubaryi. The sequence continues at coordinate 8,542,580 of NW_024582059.1, forward strand.
CAAGTGAGACAGAGTCTGGGGGCTCAGAGGGTGGGAGAGAAGAGGAGCCAACTTTCTACCTTATCCTCAGAACAAGTATGGGCCAAGGTGAGAAAGGTATTTTTAAACGCATGAAAAGAGACACAGTTATGCAGGTCACCATTTCTCTGGGATATACTAACCTTAGGGTTTCTCATTAGATTGAAGTGCTTCATCTTAATTTGTACTAGTAGATCTGCAGTTTTGAACCTGATATTGTAGCAGAAAATATGGGGTTTTGCCTCCCTTAGGAGGACTTGCAATGTGGTTTTTTTTAATTAGTTCCGTATTATGCTGCAGGTACCATTGGTAAGATCTGCTGGGTATTTTAGGTAGCTGTTAAGGCTGTTTGTATTTTAAGTTGTACTGCCTATGTGTTCAGCATGGTACCTGCTATTCCTGTGGGTCTAGTCACTTGGTTCTAGATTACGTTCAGGGTAGGGAGTTTAATCTCTAGAGGTCTGCATATGTTTAGTTCTGGCTATATGGGTAAAGATTTCTTCTCGTTTAGCTGTTAGGACAGCTACATTTATGGACACATAAGGTAACAGGCACTAGATTTAAAGGTTAGAAACCTGTTGACAGGATGTTTTCTGTGATGGATGCTGAACTTTCAATATGCTTTTCATGGTCTGTCAGACAGTCTGTTTCATCCAAAGTATTTGCTGAAGGAGCTTGCTGGAAAACGAGAAAATGAATTCTTTTTAGGAATTTTGTTTTCCTTTTGGTCAACAGGTAAAATAAGATTACCTTCCTTTTTTTTCTGTATAATCTTCATTCAGGGAATGATTAATTCATATCATGGTCCATTTCTATGAAGGAGAAAGTAGGAGACAGCCGTAAAGCACTCAGATTTTTTTTCCCTCCCCTTTTCTGCATTACTGAGCACAAAGAATGGAAGTTCAGCTTAGGATAAAGTGCATAAGAAAAATACGTTCCTGTTACCCTTTAGAGGCACATAATATGTGTTACATACTATGCTGATTTTTCATTTCCTGTAGGAACAGGAGGGAACATTACATGGAAAAACATGCTTACAAACAAATAAAACAGTCTTGTCAAGATCTGGATTGTTCGTACGCAGGATGAAAAGTGAGTGATTTAAACATGCAAGTCTGAATAGTAGCAGGAATAACTGTAGTGCTATGCTGTTGAATAGCAAACGAGGGCATCGAGAGATAAATGAACAGAGCAGCCTTGTTCAGGTGTACCTTTTTACAGACAATGAAATAACAAGGATCACAAAATATTATGCAGCCCTCAGGAATAGGTTTACTAGATTTTTCTTCAAAATCCCTATTCAATTGATGTAACTCGCTCTGACAGTTACTACAGGGCTGAATCCTGGAAGGTCCAGTGTACCTGAGCATGCCAGCAGTAGTCATCTGGAATTACAAAAGGTCAGCAGCACTGCTAATCACAGGACTTGTGCTAGCTTTCCCCTGCATCTGACTGTAGTTCATCCCATTTGTAGCTCACCTGGATAAGTATGAAAAACAAAATACATGGAAAATATTTGGTACTTGAAATTAAGAATAAACATAATACAGAGTTCATACATGGCTGAACTAAACAGTGGGTTTTCTGTTCCTGAATTACTACAGCTGATGTCAGGTGGAGGGTGTAGTTCTAGATCTGCGGTAATCTCGGCTGGGTACCGGTGCACACAACCATTTCATCTTCTGTGGGTCTGGATTTCCTTCCCACACAGAATGGTGTTTTTGAGGGGACAGTCAGTGCTCTGTCAGCCTCCCAAATGTCAACAAGAGCTCTTGTCCAGACCAGAGGTGCTCTCCAGGGTTCCTGGGTCTGCTGAACACAGGTACTCAAAATGGAGTAGATTATACAGTCCTTATTAGAAGCATGCCATTTGCTTAGGTAGCAGTACTAGCAGCTCTTAATGATTAATGTGGAATACATCAACTGCTTGACCTTAAGAAACTATACTTAGAAAAAAAAATAATGGAATTCTGACAATTTTCCAGGTGGTAATTCTGTTGAACCATTGCTTGTTCTTCAATGCAAATATTCTTCTGCAGATTATTTGAAAACATGATGTAAGAGAAATCTTATTGAACAGAATAGTCTAGAGTGAAGATATGCATATGCACCCCCCTCCCTGTCCCTAAAATTATTCCTCCTGAGGTTCATTGTCTTTAAATCTTTAGCCATATATCTTTCCTCGTAGTGAATGTCATGGAATTTTTGTTTTTTTGGAGAAATGGTTAATCACATCTAGTTCTAATTCATAGGAAGCTGTAATTGCATTTTTAAAGGGAATAATTTCAATTAAATCATCAGCATTGTGGTTGAGTTTTCTGATAAAATGGCAGGTAGCAGTTAGTGATTCCTCTAAAATATCACCTTGATGGTATTTCTTTCAATCTTTTAAATTATTTTCACAAACTTTTTAACAGCAAGTGAAACAAACCAAACCAAAGTGTCTCTCTCCAGAAAATATGTAGGTGTATACCATCCTGGGGTTATGGTGATCCACCACATTTTAAGATTCAAGCAACACATAGAGCACAGAGTGGCATTTTTGCTCACCCTTTCTGCACGGTATGGAAAATATACACAAGAAGGATTAGTTTTTTCAATGATGAAGTTTATAATGTTCTGGTTTGTTTTTTCTTTTATTTCTAATTTTGTGTTTTGAAACTTGGGAAGATAGTAATTTAGCAGAAGCTTAAGTTACAGTAATTCTGTGACTGAAAACTAGATTGTGACATTGGAGAAAGAAGTTAATTTTCTTGCTACCATGACCTTAGACTTGCTTCTTGTAGGCAGAAGTTGCAAGCTGATGAGTTAAAAGTAGGGAGGTGTGTCAGTTTAAAAGAATTAATAAATGTGAGGTATATTGTTAAGGGATTGAGGAGATTTATTGTAACTCTTGATGTGTTTCTGGAGTCCTTCAAAATAGAAGTTAATTTTAAAAGTGTAAGAATAAACAATTCAACTTGAAAATTTGTGAAGCCATTTTTCAATAGCATGTAAAAGAATATTTGTTACAAAGGAATATGTCATGGTGATTAAAAAATTCTTATTACTTGATATGGTATAAAGTTTTAGTGAATAATGCTGTAGGATTTTCTGCTTAGCGTGAGTTATTTCAGCTTTAAATAAACTTCCTGAGTTTTTATTTTGCAACTTGCAAGTAGTCTTCTCTGACTTGTGGTAATGCCCTATAACTTGCTGTCATCTGCTGGGCTTATATCCTTACTTACTCCAGAGGTACCAGCACTCCAGGTTTGGATCTATGCCTGTTAGCCAGAGATAATGCCCAGGCATAGTTTAGGGAAAGTGGAGTCCAGGACCTGTTTGCAGTAGGCAATTGGATTTGGCCACCATGTTTCTAAGGGAAGGAATTGGCTGTTTGAATGGAAGTTTCCCAGCCAGAGGTAGTGGGGATGGGCAACGCATGGGGGCTCATCTTGTTTGCTGTATCACTCTTGCATTCACTATTTTGGGACATCAGGGACTTGCCTGGCATATTGTAGGTGACTTCCAATCTGCCTTTGTGCTTTATGTCCTGCTCCTGTGATTTTGCATATCATCCCAGTAGAACAGATGATCTGTCAGAAGTCCATCACAGACAGGAGTGAATGGGGGCATGTGTAAGGAGTGCATCCATTTGGAATTCTTCTTTGCATAGGAGAACCAGAGGGGAGACCCTTGTCACTGTGACAAGAATTAAGGACAGGCTTGAGTCCACACCAGTGTTCCAGTTTTCCTGCCATCCACTTCAGGAATTATGAATACAGAGAGCTGTCAGAAGTGTCCTTTTTACTGTTCTCCTTGTATGACTTGGCCTTTACTCTGGAATATTTGATAACAGGAACCAATTTGTTTCTACATGCATGTTTTTAGTAATGCAAAAGATGACTTCTTTTGTGCAATAGAATATACAAAACACAAAGCAAATGTTACTGACTTGCTTTACATTTAGCTTAATAGAAGGAAATCTCCAGAGAAAGGTATAACCTTGCTTTCCTAGTAAAATACTAAAATCTTTCTTTCTGGTTGCATGTTGCATTAATTCTCAAGTTTGCTTGTTTCTGAAAGAATCGACTAAGATAAAGAAGAAAAAATAAAAGCAGTTGTTGTGCTATCAAGAAAACTCCATGCACTTTTCTGACAAACAATTCCGAATGTACTGTGATGTATCCTTCAGGGAAACTGGGTGCAGTTTTTCCTATGCTTTTCTGGAATTCTTATTAATATTAACTTCTGGCAATGCATTAGAGTGGCATTACAAACCCCAGAGCCTGTTTCAGATGCTCATGCTGCCAAGTTCAATCCATGTGTAAGTTATAGACATGATAGTTTTTCTGGGAGAAAAATACATTGCTATTTTAAGAGCACTCTTGTGTAGTTTGCTTAGCTGTGTTTTTTACTTCATGAAGCATTGACTGAAGTGAAATGCTTGATATAAGAAATTGATTGTTTTACTGGATCTAATTTAGTCCTGAATGTGAACAGCAGTGTTTGCATTATTCTGGAGTTCTCTTTTAACTGTTACAGTGGTGTGTAATTCTAGTCTGGGATTTGACATTTCCCCTCAGGAAGGAACATAAATTGGACTGAACAGTGGCTTTTTGCTACCAAGCTACAGTTTGAGGGCCTTCTAGCATCAGTCCTTCATTTACAATAGCGTTTGGTAGGTTTCAAAAGGCCTTGCAATTCTTGGAAGACTGACTCTATTTTCAAACTGTAGGCAAATGTTCCACTAGGCTTTAAAAATGAACTGATTTTTGAAATGGACTTGTCTTCAAGCCTCAGTGATTCTGGAGGGATTATTTTGTGGTTTTATTTTGTGTGGGTGTTTTGGGGGATTTTTTTTTTTTTCATTAAATTGTTCCTTTTAAATTATTTTCTGAAATATTTAGTTCACATTATGCTCAAGTTGAACAGAGTATATATGCTTTGGAATAAATGGTTTAAACATTAATCCTTAGGGAAGACAATGGAAAGGGAAATGCCTCTGCCACTCAATTTGCAGCATAGCATGAAACAGTCAATTACAAAGGTGAAGATCCTGACTTCAAATGCAAGCTATTATCAGTCAGATGTAAGTTGTATATAATCAACTCATATAAATCCCACCATTACAACTAACACCATTGTAAATCAGTGTACAGAACTTGCAATCTGATTGTGAATCAGTGCTTTTTCTCCTGTCCTGCTGTTTGTTTCAGATTATTTAATTTTCCTCCCGGGTATCGTACACTCGTGACAAGGGGAGTGTTGAAGATGGTGTTAGAGAGTAGCAGTTCTTGTAATATTGCATTTAGCCTGTGTATATGCATTAGATGTGTATCTGTCAGTAGTTCTGGGGGATTTGAACTCCCTAACCTTTTTATCAATTATTTTTTGCATCAGATGCTGTAATAGGAGATTGCTAGTCTGAGAGGACTTTGTTTAGTGTTCCAAAAGCCTGTGAGCAGGTACTGAAAGTGATTTCTGTACATCTGTAAGTAGTGTGGTAGAACCCCTCAGCAGCTAATTAAAAACTAGCTCGTACTGCAGAGCATCATCTGCATTTATTTGCATTACCTTTGTGTCTGGGTGTCCCTGGATGTATTGCAGGTTTATTGTACTAGGCATTGCACAGCTTTGTAGTAAGTGCCAATTCTTGGCCCAAAAAGCCCAGAACTGAAGTATATGAGGGAGACTGAAGAACTTTCTTGCTCTTTCCACATGCAGTGCGAAAGAGGGTTGGAGGGAGATTAAATTATTTACTCAAGGTCACAGTGTTGTCTACAGCAGAGCTGTAAATGAATCTAGATTTCCTAAGGGCTGGTGAGAAAGTAAGAATTCTGTTTGACAGAAAAATTAATTGTTTTGACATTAGTTTCCTTTGTAATGAGTGAGGGAAAACAATCGATCAGAAATTTCTTATGGGTAAGGAAAAAAGAGTTGAAGATTGGTAGAAACATAGTAAGATAAAATAGGCAGGAAAAAGAGAGAGAAGCATGTCAAAGCAATTTTATGAAAGGGGGAAAAATCAAAGTCATTTTTCCTCTGCATGATTTAGGTCCTTAACTGATGTATTGTTTTAAATAAGTTCCAATTAGAGAACACTTGTCTTTTCTTTATGCTTGTGACCCAGAACTCTATTTTAGAACTTAGACATTCTGTTAGTCATTCTTTTTTTTTTTTTTTTTTTTTTTGTGTGTGTGTGAGAGGGAAAGGGAAATGAGGAAAAGATAGACTTCGGCAAAAAGTTTGAGTTCACAGAAAAGAGATGTCTTCCCAAAATGATTCTGACTACCTCTATTCAAGAATCTTAGGTCATCTTAGTTCTGTTCATACTGCATTACACTGCTTTTGGACAAGAAACATTATATTCCAGAAGGTGCACAGGTGCAGAATGAAAATTTAACTCTTATCTTCCCTCTCTGTTGGAGAACAGTGTCACTAAGATGCACGAAAAGTGGAAAAATCTGTTTATTTTCAGGCATATATGTTTTTAAGCAGTTGTAAATTCACATATATATATATATATTCTAAGAATATTTATAAATGCCATTTATTACTGAATTTCCAGGTGGTGATACTGAATGGGCTTACATTTTAATGATGAAGTTACTCTTTATTTTATGATTAATGGCAATAGTTCTTTATAATCTTTCCCTTGATGACATCAGCAACTTTCATATTTTCCTGGTTGTACTGGTTACATACGTTAGTTATGAATATAAGGGAATAAGTTTTAGGGATATGTTGTAAGTAACCAGATCGGTAGATCTTGTTCCATTTCTCATAGTCTAAGAACTCAGATTATTTTTGGAATTTTCATAGTCTTCTTCCATAGACCACTGACTAGGTTAGCATTAGTCTTTGATTGACCCAGTAAATTTTATGTTACTGACCTTGACTAATGAATGTAAAGGAGAAAGTCACAGGGCGTGGCTGGTTCCTGTGTCAGCAGCTTGTCAGTAGTAGGAGATTTATGTTCTCAAGTTTGTTATGTTGGCTACCAGATTATGATTACTCCAAAAGAGGTGAGAAGGTTGGTTCCCAAAATGGTGAAATAATTCTTCCTGCTATTTGTTACTAGTTTGTGTTAGTGGTGTTTATTACAGAAAGTGTGATTAAATTACATGCATACGGTCTTGGGAGGAACAGAATATTCTTTAGTCAGTAGCGTGTAGGCATTTATCAAACTGAAATGGCCTTAAAGGACCAGAAACTTCAAATACAGTAATTCCTGTTAGTTCAAGACTCAACAAACCAAATGTTAAACTTCCACCAGTAATAATTCTGTCTTAGGGAAATTTAATTTTGCTTCCTCCTTTTTAGAAAGAAGCTAATGAAAAAATTTCCCAGGGATCAGAGCAGGCTGTAAAACAAGTAGAGCATAATGAAGAAGACCCCTCCTATCCTCTTAGTATTACTATTTGTAATTGGACTTGAATTAAATGTGTCAAATCTGTGTTCCTGGGTGTCACATCAGTAATAGGTACTTCAGTTGCTGTACTTCTTTCCTAAAGCTAAAAATATAGTCCAGATAATCTTGACTGCCATGGTCACAATTCACCCTGTGATGTTGACATGTGAAAAAGGAGCAGAAGGTGCACCTGTAAATCACTTTATCATCTATCTAAATCACCAGTCATTGATTTCCTCTAGGTTTAAACAGGTCAGTTGCCCATATATTTCAGAATATTTGGTCATGTTTTCCTTGGGATTCTTTTAATCTTTCCCCATTAGTTCAGCCTCTGCTCTCAATCCTTTTCTTACATTTGAAGTACCTCAATAGCCTGGAAATGTGTTGTTTTTATTTATCACATCATTATTCTCTTCAAAGGGTTGTTTGCCTCAAGTCTCATTTATCCTGATTTTCTGCTAGTTTATTTTCAGATGCCAGCAGGTATTTTGTAATAGCAAGCACACATCTCAATAGCTGACTTTTCTTTTTATTTGGTCTGTCTAGAAAATTGAATGAATTAACATCTCAGACAGGAATTTCTTTCCAGAATATATTTCACTTTAAGGGCATATATTTGTATCTCTAAGATCATCTACCTAAAATCTTGGCACTGAAGAAACTAGTGGTTTGCCAAGAGGATGATCAGTAGAAATGTTGCAGAGCTGCTATGTGCATATTAATGGAATGCCAGACAGTGAAGCAGTGGGTATTTCTGGATTTTAATATAATGTTGCTGCATTGGTGTCAGTTTTCTCAGCGTATCAGTGGCATTTCTATCTATAAGTATGCTGCCCTAAGTCTTTCTAGCATTTGATGCTGCTTCGTTATTGTCATTTTAATACCTTACTTCGGATTAAAGGATGATACAATCCTTATATTTTGAAAATCCCAGTTAGAAAAACACTATTCCAGACTAGCCATCAGTCCCCTTTTCCTTTTGCCCAGTTTGTAATTTTCATAGGCTGATTGCAAATTTCTGCTAATGCAAATAAGAATACTGACATTTCTTATACCACTTAAGAGGGTTGATGCTCTTAGCTGTTCTCCTCTTTCATATTGCTTGTATCTGACCTAATGGCCTCTTTTTGAGATCTGCATTTTGCTGTGGTTTGGTAAAAACTGGCATGCACTGCCAACTCACAACTTGTGTGTTGGGATTTAAAGGGTTGGGTTCCTTTCTGAGATTGCCATGCGCTGGACTATAATTCACAATGACTTCATCTTCCGTAGGTCCTTTCAGTATTTAATACTCTTTCTTGGAATGTAAACAATATACCAGAAAGTACCAAATTCACTGCAAGCCCTGTCTTCCCAAAGGACCATTAAAAAAGATTGCTTTTCTCCTCTGACTGATCTGGCAGCATTTGGATCAAGCATTTAGTACCTTACGTGACCCTCTTAGAAGGGATCTCATCAGAGGCAATCTCCCAGGCCTTCCTGAAATACTTGCTCTTTTGGATCCTGATTGTATTCAGAGTACATTTGGGATTTTTTTTTCACTGAAGCCACCCAACAATGCCTCTGAGACTGAAATGTGCATCACAAGGATGGGTTCGCACTAAAGGTTATATGGTTAATTATAATAATGGTGGCTCACTACTGCAGTTATATTTGTAAATGAGATGATTTTCCAAAAATAAATATTCCAGGCCTTTGAACACAAAAGGAAGTCTTTGTCTTTGGCAAGAATTACCCTAGGAGGACTCCTGTTAATGTTTTCTAAGGTGTTAGCCCTCTTGCTGGTTTCACTGCTGCTTAAGAATCTAAAATAGCAGATTTTACTCTCTCCTTGTCGTCTCATTGCCCTCTCTCTGGTTTGGGGGCCTTAGTTAATCTGGCAGTGTGACTCAATTGGTATCATCTAATAGTGCAGAGTTTCAGGTATTACAAATGCCAGTTGCCAAGGAGCACAACCATTCAAGGGCCAAAGAATTGTAGGGCTGGGCAACTTCAGGTGCTGAAACTGAGAGTGGTTGAGGTCATGCCATGTTAAAGTGAGGCAGAAAATCAGTGTATATAGGACTTTCAGCTGGGCACCTCTGAGAATAGGAGCTTGTCAGCAATGACACAGCATTCTTTCTAGCTGTAGTACAGAAAGAGAAAAGGGACACCTTCAATGGTTAAGCTCTTTGGCATGAGAAAACATCAAGGAATGCACGTACTTATATTATGTGCTTTAGCTGGATAAATTGCAGTTTTCCAGTGATGATTCTGCAGTTCTTCTTTCTTATCTTTGTTCATACTTTTCACAGAAAATAGTGGTGGTTTTAATTATTTCTTTTCTTCTTTGTTTCATCTGCCTCCCTCTTTCCATTTAAAATTAACAGTTTTGCTTTTCTTTTCTGGCTTCTCCTTTACTTACAGAAAGTTGTATGAGGTCATTCAATCTTGTCATAAACATTCTCATACTGTGGGGATGAGGTAAGTATAAGGTACATCTAAAACTTTAGAAAAAACCCACAAAAACAGAGGTTTGTACAGTCTGCTGTGAGAACATAAGGGCACAAGTCGTCTTTGATCTCTGTTCTGCTGTATTGATTTAGCTTTTAGTCCACTAATTAATATGATAACTGGCCTTTAGTACATAGTCTTTGAAATCAAGTCTACTATTTCAGCTAATTTTTTTTTTTTTTATAGCAAAAGCTTAATTTCCCAAGGAATATTCCAGAGCAAGAGCATCCATGGTAGAGTTATGCTGTCATAATCAAAAGTGTCATTAAGTCTGGTACAGTTTGTGCAGGTAATATATCCAGAAATAAAAGTTTTTTGATTTTTTTTTTTTTACTTTTAAATGTTACCATTATTTTAAATATTTAAGAGTTGGGGTTTTTTCTCCCCACAAAATATCTCTCTCTGAAATGTTACTGAGGCTTTAAGCATAAAAGCCCACCCTGTAAAGTGTGTTGCTGATACTGTGCAGTAGCTGCATCTTAGCATCCAGTGGTGATGACATGAGTTAAATGACATTCCTTCTGCAGTGATGGAAACTTTGAGACTGTCTGTGCAGACATACCCAGAAAAGGTTAGGATGGCCTAGCTAAAGTCATAAAGTTAATGTGCATTTTAAAGCCTCGCAAGGTGAATTAAACCTCCTTCATTTCTGTATGCTAGAGTCCAAAGAGAATTTCAATGCACTTTTTGTCATTTACAGCTGTCATTGATTAGCTCCTGAATGTGAGACTCCCTCATGATTGTTGGAAGTTGTCTAGTTAGGAGTGGGTCAAAGACATGGTCCTGCTCTAGAAAGAGAGTGACCTAGATGGGAAGATTTTTGCAGTCTTAGTCATCTCTGCTGCTTGTGATTGTGTGTGAAACTGGTGGGAAGTTTTTTGAATGTAGTCAAGAAGCTGGCAGCATGGGCAGCTTAGAACTCAACACGTGCTGCAGTTCTACCATGGTATAATAGAAAGGACTTAAAAAATTAAAAGGCAAACAAAGAGGTTGAAAGTAAAAGAAAATTAACTACTATTCAATTCTTCAGATATATCATTCTTTAAATCATTATTTAAATGCAGCTTCGCAGCCTGAGTTTGTATCCCTGAAAAGGAATCTGAGACAGAGTAAGCTGTTTAATGGAGTAGATGTGATAAGCACAGGCCAAGTCTCATTTTTGCATAAAATATGAATAATGCTCAAGATAACCTTTGCTTGAGGTACTTAGCTCATGCTTGCTTAGAATTTTACTTTCATGATTGTCATTTGAATTTTTCAAGGAAAGCTCTGAATAGCTACTTTTATATAAAAATAGTAATTTATCTCCCATATTTGTGTGAAGCAGGTTAAGCCTTTTGCCATCAACAGTGTTGCTTAACCTTTTATGTTGTATCCCAGTTTCATATTGTGCTTAAGGGTTATTAATCTACTTCAGAATTGTCATGTGGAATAAAATAACTTTTCTTTTTGAAACCTCATGTAATTTGGCCTACTTACAGCAAATAATTCATTAATTTTAAGTGCCTAGCTAACATATTTTATGAGTATTCTAACATTTTAAAATAGTAACAAAAGCACTCCAAAATATTTTACATTTTTAAGCACACAAAATGCTTGTGTCCTTTGCAATTGGAAACTATATAATGAATTATATGTCTTCAGTAGTTTAATGTAAACCATATTTAGCCAAGCAATTGAAAACAAATAAAAAGTAGCTCCTTCAGTTTGAAAATATTTTAAAATATTCTTTTGAATATACAAAACATACATTTATCTTACGCATTGCATGCAAATTTTATAGTCATGAGAACAAACCCGATTTTTATATTCAGATAGCACAGTTTTCCACAATTGTTCTTGGCACAGTTTGCTACTTACATGACTTTTAAGATACTATAAAGTACTTTTAAGGTACTGTATTAAGCAGAAAAGGAGAGGTTGTGCCTTATTTCTGACTTCCTTTGGTTTTCTTTTTTTTTTTAAATTCATCTTTTTCATGTCACCTTTCAAGATACTGTGTGATTTATATTTGCAGTTTACTAAACTCTATTTTTTGTCTGTAATTCATGTAATTTTTTTAAAACCCTGTAAATACGCATCATTTTATGATTTTCTGGCTACATATAAAATCTTCATGCTGCTATAAAATGTTTTTATTTGATTTGCATTTTTATCACTGTTCAAATTAAAAGGAAACAGTTTCTATATTCAGTACTTTTGTTCTGGGTTCAGTTCAGCAACATGGTCTGACAGTGCAAAAAGTTTTGGTGAGGGAAAGGATCTGCATATAAATTGGTTAAGATACATGGTTAAAGTGTCTTGTAAAGGTTCAGAATTTCTCTACCATTCTGGCAGTCTGTCTTCACAGACTTCACAGTTGATGAAGTATTTTACTAGCATTTACTTGACAGAAGATCGCAGCAAAATGTACATTATTCCCTTCTGTTACTTATCATTGTGTAAACAAATCTATTGCTGCTGTTACATAAAATATCTTAGTAGAAGCAAAGACTATAAAAATGCGGCTTTGTTCTGGAGTCATTAAAACCAAATCCATCTGTGGAAAGAATTGCCCTGCCTGATGCTGTGAACTCATAGCTGGTTGCAGTGAGCTGTCTGGAGAGCTGCATTTTCCGTGGGATGTACGTGTGTGTCTGTAAGGTGGGGAGTTATGGGGGGCCTTGAGCCCTGACAGTGTCAGGGGCACAGAGACCCATCATGTAGCTCTTTGACCAGCAGTGGAACACTGAGGCATGATGGATTACTCCCAGAATTTCTGTGGTACAAAGGTTTTCTCCCCCTGTGAAGAATGAGACTTCACTTTTTCCTGTGCAGAGCCATTCTGTGTGTTACAATGGTACCTTGAATTAATCAAGTGCTATTTGCACAATGGTGAGTGAGCTTGGATTATTAAGCTTCTCGTGTTTGATCTGTTTCCTTTTTCAGTAAATAGCAAAACTTCCAATGACTCCAATGAGAATAAGATTAAGCTGCTACTGTATTTCACATGTTTGCATAATAAAATGGTGGTTCTTGCAAATATTTTCAGTGGTAATTTCAGGTACTAAAACAGCAGCTCTGCTCAGGGCAGTTCTGAAATTGACTTTAGCTGTTTTCTATGTCTCTTAGAGAGTGAGCTGAGGCACTTGTCGTTTTCAAGGCAAGGCATTTAAGAGTATCCCCTAAAAAAGGATGCTTAATGAAAAGGTGAAAAAAACTGGGGTGAAAGGGGGAAAATCCCAGTACTCTTTTATGTAATAGATTCACCCAGGTGATCAACAATGTTTTTAGTCTGACTTAATACAGAGAGCAGCAAAAAAGTCTTTATGGGTTTCAGCCTTTTCTGATTTATGAAGTATTAAAGGGTGCCAAACAGGCAGCTTTTGAATGCAGTAGCCTTTCTATCAATTTTTGGTCTTTTAGGGGCTGAAGCCTAATTATAAGCTCAGAGGACTTCTCAAAACATATTTCTTATAGCCCGGTGGAAAGCACGAGAGAAAGACTACATTAATGGTGAGGATCAGAGGCATAGCAGTTCTGAAATAAGGACCTTGGAAGAGCCAAGACTTGGGAGAACCAGCGTGCTAAAATTTTCAGGTTTGCCTCACTGACAGTTGAGCCAGAATAAATGAGATTTTGATTCCATGCTGATGACCTTGCTTCAGAGGAAGTTGGGGAACCCATTTGCTGTTGGTCAGACACTAGACATTTTTTCTTTTAAATGCATCTTTGTTCTGTGGTTTATATAACCGTCAGTGAGTTTTAGATTAGGCTTTGTTCTCCATGGGGAAATGTTTTTAAACAGTAGTCAGTGTAATTAAGTATTTTGTCATGTGCAGGTGTCACATACAATTTCTGTTTGTTTCTTGTGGTAAACCCTATGTAAATTTATACAACAGAAGTGACACTGACTATGGGATTAGAAGAGCTGAGTTCAGCTTTGTCACATGGGTCATGAATTCAAGTGAAAGAATACACACCTGTGTTTTAGTGGTACCTTGCCACCTAGGATGAGCCATATGGTTAAATAAGTGTTATGGAACAAACTAGGTGGCATGCCACAGCTGAGAGCTAGGCTTGCCCTTCACTTCACTGCTTTGTGTGCCATATGCTACAAAATGCTGTATTTTGTTGCATTACAATGCTGATCAGGTGTATTTATAGAAGCAATTTTAAAAGCCTGAAGCATTAGAATGCTGTATGTGCAAAAACTAATTATTCCAGGCAAACAGTGTGAGGTACTAGATTACTCTGAACAAAGTTACCATAATGGGGGTTATGTTTCAGTTAAATGAGGGAAGTGTGACTTAGAAAGATAAATAACATTTTTAGTAATCATCATTTAGAGTAATCTAAATGTTGTTTCTTGGTCAAACTATGGAAAAGTGCTAAACCGACCAAGCATACAGCCCCCTGACCATATTACCCACAATTTGAAACAACTACTGACTGTCAAGTAGGGGAAACACTAAAAAGCATATTCTTTGCTTCATTATTAGGGTAGAGCAAAAAATCTTAGTTGTTTCACTTGAACTTCAGCAACTGATCAAGCTGTGATTTCTTAGCTATGAAAATTGTGGTCTGATTTTCCAAAAGTAGTGGAGGGTCTTAGAGCTGTCACAGAAATTTTTTTAACTGTAGGAGCTCAATTGTGTTTTATGACTCTGAAGTCTAATTATTCAAGACTGGACTACTCTCCCTGCAGTGCACAGCAACCACTGCAGCTGGCTAGTGCTAGAAATTTTAAGCAGCCACCTTTAAGTATAGCAAATCAGTCTACAAGATCTACAGCATGATTTACTGTATTTTGCCAGTGCCTGGCGTTTACTTCAGGAAACAGACACCCAAATCATGACACTTGTTTGAAATTTGTGAGTCTTTAAAAATAACAGAAGAGAAGAGAGGTAATATTTCTTTGGGAAGTGACACATTTAGCATTTTTTCAATGAATTAGGGCATCAAACAAAACACCAAGCCAGATGCTAAGGTTAGGGCTGTGCAAGACATCAACATGACGAAAGAGTTTTTAATTTTTTTTTGTGGGAGCTGTCACACCCTAAACATATGTGACTGTGAAAAATCAATTACCTGTTAAGAACAGGTAATTAAAGAATCTTAATAGTTGAATCTTGAGTCTTAATACGTTTGTTCTCGGTGTAAACTCCTCTTCAGCATGTTGTCAGTGAAAACCTGAAATACTCAGGAAACTCTAAATTTATGCAGCCCAGTGTACCCAGTTCTAGTGGTATCCCATCATGACAAATTTTACTTATGTTCAAATGGAAGTATGTTTTTCATACCTGCTGGGAATACATGGGTGTCTCCATGAATAATTCAGTTTGGATTAAGAATAGATTATTTCAGGGAAGCTTCCTAGTCAGCCCTGACTGCTGCTTGTTTCTCATTCTGGAGCAGTTTAGGTGCCCAAGGAACACGTTCTTTTTGAATTAAAGGGATGTGTTTCTGGAATTCCACCAATGCAATCAAACTGATAGTGGGCATTTGGTCCACAGGGATAACCTAAAGCCAGCCCAAGCTAAAACCCCTGAAACCAATGTATTCAATCTTCAATAACAGCTTTCCCTTCCGCACGTGTGCTCTGAGGGCAGTGCACTGCTTGCTACCAAACTCATAGTTAAAGGGCCAGTGGATGAACAGAGTGCAGTATGTGCTGTGAGTAGGTCTCCAAGTGACTGGAGCATTCAGACTAGATTCTAATCTGGCCTTTTGATGTGCACTGCACGTGGTAATATTTTTTTCTGGTGTCAGTAATGCATTTCTAGAGGGCTTATTGCCAGCTGCTTAAAGTTAATGTGTCTCCTCGAACCAACGTTTTCTGGAATGACTCTATACTAAATACTTTTTTCTCATATTTGGTACAAGGAGAAGTAGATTTTCATTTCTGTGATGTCAATGTGCCTGGAAAAGACCTTTTTTTTTTGAATTAATATGTGCTTAGCAGCTCTTAATAAACAAGGTCAATTTAAGGTAACTATTTGCAAGGGAAGTTGAGAAGTTTATTTGCTTTACTAGAGGAAATGTACTAAGTAGTGTTGGTAAATATTTTAACAATTATTTGTCTCAGGTAAATTACGGTAAAGTTTTAAAGCATAAGAACATGTGGTGGAAAAACTCATTTTCCAAAAATGGGTTACTGGCCTTATATGCACATCATACTTTTTCCTGACTGTCTAAGATCTGCTTTGCTCAGCTAGAGGAAGGGGTATGGTTTGAAACTGTAAGGCCATAAAATGTCTTTTGCTTTGGGGGGGAGTTTGTTTGTTTGTATGTTTTTGTTTGGGGGTGGTGTTGTTTTGGGCTTTTTTTTATGATGATGACTTGGGCTCACCACTGAAACAGCAGTGAGCGTAGGTGAGTGGGATATTTTTATAAAGCCAAATCTAGTAATCCTGTAAGCCTCTGCAAAACATATATTTAGAACAGACATAATTCATACATAAAGATACAGACAACATCCATAATATAGCAGGAGGTTTGCAATAGAGAACTTAAAGGCCCAGAAAATGTGACTCTGGCACCATTTCAGTGCTCAGTGAGTTTTTTCCTGCTGTTTTAGACATTGCACAAGTTTCCTCTATAAATGATTTTCTTTTTAGTTAGATGTAGCATGTGTGCATGTCTATACACAGCATGCAGTGCAATGTAGGTGCTCAAATTAGCTCAGGTAATATAGGCAAAAGATAGAGGTTAAACAGTGTAAAACTTCATTAAACTAATTAGCCCCACTTTTGTGAGATCTGAACAGAGGAAGAAAAAAATCTGGCAGTATAATTTCAGTCACAGTGAAGCATAAGGATGAATCATTGCTTTGTTAAAGTAACTGGTAATGGTGTGCTGTATCGCATCTTTGCAAGTTTTGTTAACAAGTAGATCAGCCAACCCTAAACTGAATTCTCTTAAATAGAACCAAAAAAGTTTAAAACTTTTGTTGCATTTTGAAATGCATCAAGTTATTGAAGGTTAAAGCAATTGACAAAGGAGAGGCAAGGAATATAAATTTTCTGACAATGTGTGCTCATTTTACTTTATCATTTGAAACCACTCCCTGCTGTTTTATTTTTGAATATGTTCTTCTCTTAATTAAATAAGTCATATAATCAGGACAAACAGCTGTTCACTAGAGTGACCTAATTAAGAGGATCTTTCTGCTATTCTGATTTGTATTACTAATAATGTTTATTGAATGCTCCACAGAATACTTCCCAAATAAATGATGTTTCTCTTACTTCTACAGTCATTGAAAAAATAGGGCATGCAGATAGGAAGGTGTGTGATGTGAGTACTGGACCATTTGTAAATCCAAATAAAGCTTGACAATTAGGTTAGCAGCTGATTATACCAATGAGTGTCATAAATCAGCAAAATGTTGCAGGAAGTTAGACTATGGCTGAAAGTGCTGCTAAAATGTCACCAAAAGAACCACACAAAGCCACCCTTTGCTGTAGGTCAGTGGTTTAGGCTGGAACAATGCTGGGTGGAAGTTGTTACAGGTGGAAGAGATCCATCATTATTCCTATGAGGAGTACGAGCTGTTGGACCCGTGACGGCATAGGAAATTGTCTTTATTATTGTTACATTTAATCATGAGTTTGTGTGAGATATTCCTCTCAGCAGAGTTACGTTTATGCCAAAATTTTTAGTTAGATAATTTACTTGAAAATCAGATTCAGCTGTCTGGAGGGAGGGAACCTTGGGCTGGGTATGACAGGTGTAGTACAGCTGTGTGCTGCAGTGCCAGCTATGCTGGAGTGACAAGGTGTAGGCTGGCCTGTACAGGGTGAAGGAAACACACTCCCAGCTGCATCATTTGAGACAGAGATATGTAAGAAATAAATAAGACTAAACATCTGACTTTCTCAGAATAAGATGTATGGCAGGTCACTGGTGACCGGTTGGAAAATCACAGTTTATTCTTTAAAAATGTAGTATGAAGACTTCTTCAGTAGAAACAGATCACTTTCATATTTTCTGCTGTACTTTCTCTGCCTCATGAAATCATCTTCATTCCTTACAGCAGTTTCCTTAAGATTTGCTGCAGATTTCATTTTTTTATTCTTACAAGGTAACCTCAGAGTCTTTTCTTGCAGCTATTTCCATCCTTCTAACAGAGAAACTGTGCTGAAACCATGTTTCCTTTTAGATGGTGAGAGACAATCTGCTCAGGAGTGATGGTTGGTCCTTCTAGCTCAATTAAAGAAAAACAAGTTGATAAATTGAATCCCAATCTGTCAACATTTTAACAAAAAGTAGTTTTGCCTACCAAGTTAATTTTATCTCTTTCCAAACCCTTTTACAAATTTTCAAAGACAATTTTACACAATGACATTTTCTTGGGAACTGGAATATGATTAATGAAATGTAGAAATGGGATGCTTCCAGCAATGCTGATTAAGGGGAAGAGAAGATGATGAATTTTGTGTTGCATATAACATTTCTGGATTGAAAATATGTGTGAAAATGGTTATGCTAAAAATGGAGAATTACATTTTTAGTTGGGATAAATTATATTGTCTCTGTTAAATTCTGTAGAATTATGATGACTGAACAAAGCAAGCCTGGCCCTGAAAGAGAGAACTTCTCCGTGACTTGCAGTGTGGCTCCAAAAAGCCAGTAGCCTCTTCTTAGGTTTGATTATCTGCTCCTACATCTAGGAGGTAATACTTTGTTGGACACTCAAAATTTTGTGTTACTGCAAGGTTGTAATTGTTGGGAAAGGTAGAAACACGATCAGAAAGCCAGCGAGGCACATTTGCAAGGTGAGTTCTCAGACTGGAAGGAAATTGGTGAGTTAAAGTTTGTATAAACAAAGGGAGACAGTATGGATTTTATTTGGGATGGTGGAGGGAGAGAAAGAAGTGAGGCGGGGGAGACAAACTTCCTGAAGAATATCTGGATTTTGGAGACAAGATAAAGTTACATTTCTGTTATTTAATAGAGTTCCCAGGTCACTGTATTTGGAGTTCAGGAAACATTATGTCTTCTTCAGCTGAATGAAAGGGAGATTTAGACAAATACACTAGGATCCTAACAGTGAAGAGCTATGTAAGAATTTTGTGGAATATGGATTTTTTTTTTTTCTTTCATGAGGAGACTTGGATTTTATTACAGAAATCTTACTTGATTCATAAAAATGTAGTAGTTTTAACATGAATTTTTCCAACAGTGTTTGCAATGATTTCTTTTGCATCATGGTAATTGTTCTAGCAATGAAAAAGATTTTCAAATGCTTTACAGTGCACAGCCAAGCAATATGCAACTGAATGCAACTGTCATTGAAACAGACTGTTTTTCTGACCTGTTGTTTTACTGTGAACATGCTGTTTATTTACCACCTTCATTATCACAGCATTAGCATATAGAGAAGCTGTGCCTATCATCATGTACTTTCCTAACAGATGGCTACTAACTTCATGAAGGCTTTTTTGTGCTTGCTTAAAATATCCCATATTGGCACAACGTTTCTTTCCTCAGTGGGAAGTATGATTGACCGGTTGAAACAGATTAAGCTGCCTCTCTTCTGGCTTTTGGGCTTGTTTGGTACTGCAGCAAACCAGGTTTTGAGTCTAATTTTACAAAACGATCAAAGCTGCTTTTGCCAATAACAAGGTGTGGAAGGTTCCATTCAGTTGCATAATCTCTGGGCAAACAGTTCAGGTTGTAGCAATAACTAAAGACCGCATTTCTGCCAGAAAAGGTGAAAAAAGAGAAAAATCCTTTGCATCTGCTCCACCATAATTGTGCTCTACAGACATTCCAGCCTCAGGATTTAAATTCTTCCTTTTCCAGTCTGAGAATTTTCGTAGTCAGCTCTGTGAAAAACTGAGCCCCCCTGTTCTGATAGAGACTGGTGGCTTGTAAACTCCCTGTCTGTTGCTCTAAGTCACGTTTTGTGCATTAATGCTGAGTGTACAGGTGAGGAGCTCATTACTGAAGTGTTTGTGAGCTCCACGTCGTTCTTTGTGTGTGAGCTCAATATTCAATTATTACCTTTCCCAATGAGGTCTGGTTTGTTTTGGGGATTTTTTTAGCCATAAGATATGTATATGAACAATCTGCAAAGAGGAGAGTACACACTTTAGATCAGTATTGAATGGCTATAATTTTGGGCAGATTTTCTTAAATGCTTAAAATAAGATAAAACTCTACATTTATCAGTGCTAGAATTAAAATTTGCAAGGATAAAAGGGAAGGTCTTTTCAGTGTAATTCACTGTTTTGTTATCCAGAAGTATGGCATATTTTTAGTTCTGATTGCCATTGATTTTTTTTTAATTGGCATTGATTCCCTCTCAGCTTTGGTAAAGGGTATCTTGGAATTTTGAAATGCCAGCCTTTATTTGGTTTCTGTGCCCTGTGTTTTATTGAATACTGCCATAAAACTTTAGTCTGTTTTCTTTCAGTTATTATGCTCTTCTTTGAGCCTTGGGGAGCTGTTTTCTTCCCAATTTCAGTTAGCCTACCATGGCCTTTAGAAAAAAGTATTTCCATCTCAAGTTGTTCTGCTTAAAACATACTTTTTTGTCGTTCTAAATATCACTCTGGATGGACTTCAGTGATTCTTTATGCCTTATTCAATCTTCCTGAGAGGAAGCTTACATCTAGGAGGTAATTGTAGAATCTGAATGGGTAAAATACACCATGCAGACTATAGTAGCTAAAAAAAATTATTTAGTCTAGGAACGTGTATGTAATATGCTGTCTGCTGTGCTGCAGTCTTTGTAATGGCTCTGGAAGCAATCCATAGTGGTTTTTATTTTCACAATGATTTTCTGATACAGTCTCAATCATATATGAATTCTTTCTTTTCTCTGTGGCTGCTGCTTATTTTTTGCTCCATCTATTGTTCCTTTCTACTTTCTGCTTATTCATAATGTGCTCTTTCAGAAGCTGAAATGATTGTGTAAACTGGGCATTCAGTTTCCACATCTTGTTCCTGGCTACTTCCAACTCATCTATCAGCTTTTCAAACCAATGAGTGTTTCCTTTGTATTTTGGTCTCTTTTGGGGAGGTGGTGCTTGACTCTTTCTTTACACATATGCTGTAGTTTCTTTCTCATAGAAGTAAGAGAATGATTATTCCATATGCATGATTAAATAATTGCACTAAATACTTATTTCCCTGTGCTAATATTAAAACACTTTTGTTAGCACCATAATAAACCAAGGTATTACAATAGAATAACATACAGAGCCACTTTAATACTGGACAGCATTTGAAATTCAAGTGCTGAATGGCAAATACTTTCTCATTTTAAATTTTCATCTTTGGACAGAAACCAAGTATCAAAATTCTCATGAACAAAAATTCAATAGTATGTTAAGAGTCACAATACTGGTGTTCGGAAATTTACCTGTAAGCATGTCCTGTTAGACTTTTTTTCCCGTAAGTAATTAGCATTTTGCTAATTTTCTTTTTCCAGTTTAATTGTCTCTGAATGTAAACAATTATTAGCTTTATTACTTTTCCTTTGGAGAGTACTGAAGGAAGAAAATCTTGGCTTAGGAAGACTTAATCGGGAAGAGTTTCTAAGCATATGTATTCAAATCCAGCTATTTCTATGTGATTTAATGATTCAGTTCTTCAGTCATGCAAACAAACTATCATTCCTTCACTGGAGTCGCTTCATTGTGTAAAGCTTAGCATATTTGTAATATTTTTGTATTTGGAATTTGCAAGCGTACTCTTCAGCTGGCATTTCCTGTGCTTTGGGTTTAGGATGATATGCATCACAGAAATATGCTCTATGTGGTGAGAGGCAAAGAGTGTATAGTGCTGTATTTCTTTGTTTCTGAAGAACCAGTCATGACCAGAGTGGTAAATATCAGGTTATCCTGCTTATAGAGTTCATTGACAAAACAGAATAGTGAAATGGAGAAAGTGGGAAAGAGAGAAAGGTATGAATGCATTGTGGTAAAAAGGAGTTCTAAGAAGAAGCAGATGTACTTAACAGTCGAAGAGTTAATAATGGAGCAAGCAGTTTTGGCCACCCTGTGACAGGGCACCTATTTCTCATTGCAGGCTTAAGCTTAATTTTGTTCTTGAGCAAATCTGGCCCCTAGCTTTTGGAATAAAAGTCTAGGGCACATTTTCAATGTTCTGGAAAAAAAAGGCAAACAAGGTTTGTGTCCAGCTGTGTTTGTAGAAGAACAAGAAGTCAAATATAAAATACTTAAATCTTAACTATAACAAAACCTTCTGGTAATTGTTCCTTCTCAGGAATTTTTATTTACCCTGTTTCTTGGAATTCACAGTTATTTGCCATTCTAGGAGAATCTCTCTAGAAAAGTGATCACAAAATGAGCTTACTATGTTCCAGCCCTCTTGTTGCTAAATAAGCCATAGACTATTTCTAGAAAGGACCCCATAAACCTAAAAAACTTCAATTCATATAGGAGAGCTTGAAAGAAATTAATCCTGGCAGTTGGTTCTAATGTCATTAATGAAATAGATCTTTCATATTTCAATGGCTTATGAGTCCTAATCATCGTGACTTTTTTTTTTACTCTAATAATTGTGAACAGCTTGTGATTCACTATTATAAAACTAATGTCTTCCAGCAATAGCAACATGACTGTAGACTGTCTGAGGTGGTAATCCTGCCAAAAACAATTGCAGTTTCTGCATTATCCACTGGGTCACCACTATATTTGGAAATACCGTCCCTTCTTTCCCCTTCTTCTCCTAAAAGACAAAAGAACCCAGAAAAATTGCAAAAATTTGTCTTTAGACAAATTCTAAATGCTTATTTGCAGCACATTTTTATTACATGGCATAGGTGCCTGCCTGCTTACCTTTAGTGGAATTTCATACAGAAAAGCACAACACTGATGTTCTTCAGTGAGCGACTGTGACACTGATCACTGCTGATGAAAATTTATTTTTACCTGGATTATAGTTGATCCTGATTTTTGTGGCTGACCCAGATGTGAGTTATGTCCATACTTGAAGATTTGTGTTAGAGAGATTTTATCTCACATTAAGGGAGCCCTGGTTGAATTAAATGAGACATTGTATCTGTTTTTCAGGTTTCATAATAATTTGAAAAATATAAAATGCTTTTGCTTTTACCATATTATTTGTTGGGATTGTTTACACATGTGTATGTGTAATTCAGCTTTTAAACTGCAGCTCCTCTAGGTACTGAGAACTGCAGTGACTTGACTTTCCCAGCTGGAGGTGGTACCTTTTACTCATCTTTCACTTTGTGAAGGAGAGGAGATCAAAATTCCAGTTTTACCAACCTTCCCCAGAAGAAGACATGAGTATGTAAGGAGTGATGATTTATCAGGTGTAAATATTATTAAATGGAGAGTTGTTCACTGTGTTAATCCAAGAGTGCTGCATTTAAGTAAGCTGTGATGAGAGGTGGTATGAGAGGATGTTCAGTTTGGAAGAACTGGGTGTGTGTATCACTGCAGAGGTACAGCGGAGCACAGACCAGGAATATTAACAGGTCTGCCCTGTGGGTGTGGGAATAACACCTTTTACCCTGTCATGGGTTAACCCTACCACCTGCAAAGCACTCACACAGCCACTCACTCTCTCCTCTGTCCCTAGTGTACAGAGGAGAAGATAGGAAGAGCAAAACTGAGAAAACTCATGGTTCGAGGTAAAGGTCTCCAGTGTCAGGAAGGTTGAGGAGAGGATGGGTGGTGATTCTGAAAAGGCATCACCTATGGTTTTCAAATTTTCTGGTTGTTGGCTGCTGTAGGGAACATTATTCCATCTATGCCTAAAATCAGTGACTGGTGATGGAAGAAAAGCAGTAAGTGTGACAGGAGAAATGGTAGCATCCTAGGTGTTGGCAGTAGTGACATAAAACATTTTTATTTTTCGGTGATCCTTTGATGAGACTGTTGTTGTCTCTGTCACCTCAGATGCAGCCTTAAAATGATTTAATACAGGAGGTCACAGTAGTGTACAAGTAACAGTCTTCTGCAAAATTCTTACCTAAGAATCCAGAAGTAAACTGATGCTTTATTTTAGTGTGCATTTTTGAAGGTGAGTTATGAGGCATTAATGCCTTTATTGTAGCAAGTTCAGACAGTATTTAGCCTTTACTGTACATGGGAAGCAATTATTCATGAGTGTGTGGGGAGGTAGTGAGTTGGTTTTGCCTCAGCGAGAGCATAATTATGTGGAATAGAACAAGAAGTTCCAGTAACTTAAACAGTAAAGCTATTCAGAAAATTCACAGCCTTTTTCAGAAATCTTTGTTCACCGTGACACACATGCCCAGACAGGGCTCCAATGGGAACATGCTGCCACACAGATGTCGGGCTGGAGGGTGGAGCCTGCTCTGACCAGTGCTGACCAGCAGCAGTGAGCATCCCTGTGGGAGCTGTGCCTGGGTAGGGGAACTCCTCTGCTCAGTGACAGAGTTCCGGGAGGTGAGTGGGTTCAGGAGTGGCAGGGAGAGAGACTAAAAGCTACCTGCTTTCCCTGAGACAGGCTGGACAGGCAGACTGGATACATGATACAGAGGATTCCCTTTCCTCTCTCTGCCTGGGCGAACGCAGTGACTAAAGGGATAGGGGACAATGGTGATGGGTTCCTGCCTGGCGTAGCTGGTGTGTCTCCTCTGTGACAGCCCCACCTTCCCAGGTGCCCTCCTGTAACAGGTGTGAGGCTCTGCAGGTGAAACTGAATGATAGCAAGGACAGTGGTTCATCCAGCATGGAGGAGTTGCTGAGGTTGGCCCATGCTCTGCATCAAAACTGCTTCCATGAAGAAAAAAGATGGATCATTTTCATAGGAGATGCCCCACTGTAGGGAACAGAAGGCACCTTATGCCAACCAGACCCACTTCTTAGGGAAATCTGCTGCCTCCCTGGGCTCTGGTTTAAGGCATAAAGAGAGAGCTTCCTGCCCTGAATACTGCCTTTGACTGATTGTCCTTGGTTGATTATTTTCATGTAGGCAACAATGAAGTTGCAACAAGAAGTCTGAGAGCAACCAAGAGACTTCCGGGACTTGCTGGTTGAGGGATCAGGAGCACAAGTGGCATTTTTCTCTATCCTTCGGGGTGCAGAAAAGATGAGGGAAGAAACAGAACCAGCAAGCCAGCAGATCAATACCTGGCTCTAAGTCTGCTGCCATCAGTAGAATTTTGATTTTTGACTTTTTTTTTTTTTTTTTTTTTTAAATCATGGGTCAGTTGACTTGACATCAAGTCTGCTAGGACTAGGGAAGTCCCAGCTGTCTGGAAATTAGCAAATGTGACACCAATCTACAAGAGTCAGAAGGATGACCTGGCCTGTCAGCCAAACCTCTGTGCTGGGGAAGGTAATGGAGCAGGTCATCTTGAATGCTGTCACAAGGCACATGCAGATCAAGCAGATGATCAGGAGGCCCAGCCAGCACAGATTTGTGAAAGGCAGGTCCTGCTTGTCAGCCTGATCTCCTATGGCAAGATGACCCTCTTGGTGGATGAGGGAATGGCTGTGAATCTTTTCTACTTGGCCTTTAGTAATGTCTTTGACACAGTTTCCACAGCATTCTCCTGGAGAGACTGACTGCTTATGACTTGGAGGTGTAAAAAAATGGCTGGATGGCCAGGCCCAGAGAGCAGTGATGAATGACATTCCATCCAGCTGGAAACCAGTCACAGGTGGTGTCCCTCAGGACACAGTGCTGGGGCCAGCCCTGTTTGATGTATTTATCAGTGACCTGGATGAGGGCATCAAGTGCACCCTCAGTCGGTTCACAGATGACACCAAGTTGGGTGGGAGTGTTGATTTGATGGAGGGTTGGAAGGCTCCACAGAGAGATCTGGACAGGCTGGATTGATGGGCCAAGGCCAATTGTGTGAGTTTCAACAAGGCCAAGTGCTGGGTCCTGCACTTGGGTCTCAACAGCTCCATGTAGGGCTACAGGCCTGGGCAGAGTGGCTCCAAAGCTGCCCAGTGGAAAAGGACCTGGGGGTGCTGGTCAACAGCAGCTGAACATGAGCCAGCTGTGCCCAGGTGGCCAAGAAGGCCAATGGCATCCTGGCCTGTATCAGCAATGGTGTGGCCAGCAGCACCAGGGCAGTGACTGTCCCCCTGTGCTTGGCTGCACTTCAAACCCTGTGTTCAGTTCTGGGTCCCTCACTACAGGAAGGACATTGAGGTGCTGGAGCATGTCCAGAGAAGGGCAATGGAGCTGGGGAAGGGTCTGGAGCACAAGTCCTATGAAGAGCAACTGAGGAAGCTGGGGATGTTTAGCCTGGAGAAAAGGAGGCTCAGGGGAGACCTTATTGCTCTCTGCAACTACCTGGAAGGAGGGTGTAGCAATGTGGAAGTTGGTCTCTCCTCCCAGAAAATGAGCAATAGAAGAGGAAATGGCCTCAAGTTAGGATAAGGGATATTTAGACTGGATATTAAGAAAAATTTCTTCATGGGAGGGGCTGGGAGGCATTGGAACAATTGTTCCAGGGAAGCTGTTGAGTAACTGTCGTTGATGTCTCTAAAAGATGTTGAGATGTGGCACTTGCGAACACGGTTTAGAGGTGGACTCACCAGTGCTGGGTTAATGATTGGACTCTGATCTTAAAGGTCTTTTCCAACCAAAACAATTCTATAATTCAGTAATGATTTGCTGTTGGAACGGAAAAGGTTTGACCATCTCGCACTCCAGCCCTGTAAAACCTGCATCATCCTTTTATAAAGAGGTGTTGCTCATCAAGTTTTTTAATCACTTGTATTTTCTAACCTGAGGCGAAATTCTGACCTAATTAAAGTTAATAGGTGAAAACTTAAAACTGGCAGACTCAGAATTTCACTCATCCTGTTAAGGTGCTTTTAATTGGAGTATAGGAATAATTAGGGCGTGAGAGATGACTGGTAGCAAAGATACATAGGCAAAGCCATGAAAAGAGGATAGCAATGAGTAGTAAAAGGCATAAAGGGATAATATTTCTTTTAAAAAACCACAATTTTAAAAATAAAGATAAATTAACTTTAAAAGGTAAGACTGTGGTATTAGTTCAAATCTAAGAAATTCTAAAAATAAACCAACTTATTTTTGCCTTTATATGAATTATATTCAAGGATTAGTGCAGTAAGTGGCTGGGCAAAATTAGCATCAATTACACTGTGATTTCTATCTATAAGCAGGTCAGGTGTCTCTAGAAGGATGTGTCTTGTTCAAGGTGACTCTGCAAACCAAAGAATGCATAAATGATATGTGTGAGTTCATCAGAGATTAATATTTCCTTATTGTACCCTGGCTGTAGAACTTAGGCACTAGTATACCCTGCAATCTCAAAGAAAAGAATACCCTGGAAGAACTGGCGCTTTTGCACAGGCTGCAGTGGTCAGTCACATTCATCAACTGGCCTGAATTGTCTCCACTGATAAAAAGTGAACAATCAGCATGTTATTTACACCTATGAGGTTATTCTTCCTGCAACATGACCTCAGCTGTCATCCAGAAGGACCAGCTTTTGCTGAGTCCTACAAAGCAGGAATTAAAATAATGCTTTAATACAGGAGGACTTTAAAGCAAATGGACTTCTTACTGCTCTTGATAGAATTGGGTTTAGTTTTGACTTTGTATTTCCACAAATGGAAAGTTATTTAACGTATTTTGCAAAAGGCTCAGTGAGTCTTGACCTCACACACAGTTTATTTTTAACATGACAAAACATTATCTGTTTCCTTAATGCTATGTGTGCTCATAATGTCTTGTTTTTTTAATTGCAACTGCCATTGATGTCTGCATCACTATTCTTCACAACATAAATTAAATTTAAGAATAAGTTGGTTGAGTTTTATTTCTGAATTTGTCATCTAGGAGTGTGAACCACATATCTGATACTTCCTTTTTGTTGTTTTTTCTAGTGTAAGTTTTATATTACTGATTGATAATGCTAAAAAGTCATCTCCATAGCAGAGTAGTACTTTTTTTTGCCTGGTATTTATGTGGTCAGACACTTTGCAAACATACATTTCTCATAAATATATGCACGATAAGAGTTTTCAATAATTTTTAAAAATAAATTCTCCCACTAATTGTCTGCCTTTCTTCTTCCTAGTCTGCTCCCAGTTTTCAAGAGGAGTCTTTGCTATTTTTGGATTCTATGACAAGAAGTCTGTAAATACCATAACATCATTCTGTGGGACTCTTCATGTCTCCTTCATAACTCCCAGCTTCCCAACAGATGGAACACATCCCTTTGTCATTCAGATGAGACCTGACCTCAAGGGAGCTCTTCTTAGCTTGATCGAATACTATCAGTGGACCAAGTTTGCATATTTGTATGACAGTGACAGAGGTAAGGTGTGCTACTTTTTACCTGCACCCTGTTTGGCAGATGTATCTCATTGAAATCTGGAATTCATATTAGATAAGCAAATAACAGAAGAAATATTTACCTCCAGCAAGTGTAAGTTTAATTGAATCATGTGTTTCTTGCATTTAGAAATCAGCTTTTGGGACAGAAAGAAAATTGTTTAAATGAGAATAAAATTATTACTGTATGCATTAATAGAATTGCAACTGTTAAACAATGTGAGATTAGTCACATGCTGTAAAACAGTTTCTATGTAAAGTTTTTTCTTTTTTTGTCAAAGAAACATCTAAGGAGAAAAAAAAAAAAATCTGAGCATGAAGGGTTATCTGCTACCACAGATTGACTCCATGTATGCAAAATCCATAGCTGGGCACCAGGCAAGCAATAAATCTTGGATGCAATCAGTCCCTACTTTTTTGGAGACTGCTTTTGGTATCGAGTTCCTCTCATCTGTTGAGCTTAGATTTTATTGTTGATGTTGATAAACCCAAACCCATTGCTTGGGACCAGTTAACTCCACCATACAGCCTTCTCAAGTCCTGTGCCCTTTTATGGCTGTAGTCGTAATAATATAACAGCTTATGAACTTAAGAAAATCACTGGCAAATTGTGGTATATCAGTTAGTTTTCTGAGAAGAAGCAGCTTTATCTGGAAAGGGTGGGTTTTTAACTGCTTCTTCTGGAATTCCATTATCATTCCATTTTCAGGTTCTGCTCACCTAGTAGTCCTTGGCTAACTTACTTCTATCCTTGCCTGCTCCTGTTCCCTTTAAGAGGGCTATTTTGTTGCTTGCCTGCATGTTCATTAGTCAGAGTTAAATATTAAGTATATTTAAATAATATAGATTTAAAGTATGGTTATATCACCCTATGGTTTCTTGAGACATTTTATGGTTTGTTTGACATTAAATTCCCTGCATTCTGATGCCATTTTATACATGATGTTCAGAAGCTGAAGGGGTCTCCTCAAGAGAGTTCTTTACCATTTTTGTAAGCACTCAAGTTTGAAGAACTAAACCTGGTGTGTAGCCTCCAAAGGTAACGTCACATGGAACAGTGAATGCTAAGCTCATTTCTCTGGCACTTCCTTTTCAAATTCACATTAGAATCAGAAACATTCACTATCTTTTTAGAAAGGACAGATGTAAAACTACTTTCTTATCCAGTACTCTGTCAATCATCCAGCAGTAGGCAGAGTGTGACCTGCATGTGATTTATATTTAGGAAATACTGAAAAACACCTAGTTCTTGTGAGCTGCACTGTCTGAATCTGGCCAGGAATAACAACACGAGACTTTTCTTTCTGGTCATCCTTTGGTTCTTCCTTTTTTTCAAACAAACCTGTTTGTTTTAATTGTGGCAAGGCACCCCAGTGATAACAAGTTCCAAGGCATGAAGCTCCTACCTTTATGTGGACTAAATTGTTGCTCCTCAGTGCCCCAGTGCTCCTCACAGATTACATGAGGTTAACCTGCAGAGTCAAGCAGTTTGTAGCCAGCTAAGTTGACATCAAATCCTGGATACACAAATCCACTGTTCCTTTAAGCACTTTTGCCTGTTAATGTAGTGACAGTGATGTATATTGAAGGAATGATATAGAATTGAAGCTGTTTCCACCTTTAGGAGTGAGATAAAAAAGGAGACTTAATCTTTGTGGAAACTATGAAGGCTAACAGGAATTAGTCTGAATGACTTATTCCTGAAGAATCATTTACTGCTGGTGCTAGAGCACCTCTGTGGTTAGGGACTGACTGGCTGAAGTACAGGGCAATTTCCTGTCATTCCTGTCTGTAAGGAGTGAGGCCATTCAGTATGTGTGTGCCCAAGCTATTACTGTCTTAATACAGTAGTTATTCTCATGTACCGTGGAGTAGTGTCCTTTGCCATCCTTACCTCCTCTCTGCTGAGTTTTGGAAAAAGTAGTAACATTATTGTAAGATTCTAAGTTATTCAGCCTCTGTCAGTCTTCCTTTTCAGAGCTCACTGAATTAAGAGTTTGTCTCATGATAATCAAAAAAGGTTCAGGATATGAGTTTGCCAAGCAGAAGTGCTCCTGCAGCTTAAAAAAAACAACTGAATTTACTGGAGTTTTCTCCTCTGCAGAGTCTCCTACTTCTGTTGCTACTCTCCAGATTATTTCACTTTCACAGAAGTATTGCTGTGAATGCTTTCTGTTTGGTTGGGTTTGTTTGGTTTTTGGTTTTGGTTTGCTTTTTTTGGTTTGGGTTTGCTTTTTTTGTTATTGTTATTTTGCAATATGTTATTGCTATCAGAATAAACTAAGCTGTATGGGGATAACAAATCTGCCACCCCCAAAAAAAGCAAGCGATCCAGGCAGCCATTTGACATCTCTGCAATGGGCACCCCAGGAAAAGAGAAACCCTAGGAAAAATAGAAGATCAGATGACAAAAATATAGAAACCTGTTGCAATGGGTAGTGTTTGCATTAATAGTCCTTATTAATTTGTGCCTAGTTGAGATTGTTTAACTCGGAGGAAATACAGACAGGTTGGAGGACCTGAAATCTGATTTGAAACAATGATTCAGATTAAATGTTTTTCAGTTTGGCTGATTTTTCTTTTTTTTTTTTTTTAGTTTTTAATTTCAAGCAGTATTTTGAGGTATAAACATACTTCAGTGCTTTTTAATGTTTTAGGATGCTCCCTGCATCTCTCAGTTTGCTTACATTACTAATCTTTGCCTTTTAACGCAAGTTCTCCACATTTATCTTTAGCTTTTGAATTAGTTTATATATGTACTGGTGGACTGTCGTTATCTGTGATTTTAAACTAAGTATTCACTACATGACATACAAAACTTAGTATCAGTCTTTCTTAAAGAGACTTGGCAAACCAGAATTATATAAGATAATAATTCAGTTTATCCTTTTGGAAGCCTGCCATTTTATACCTTTGCTGATGACCAGTCTTGTGTAGTGCTGTATGGCATTACCATTTTTCACTGATGAAGCTGAATTGCTAAACACTGACCAAACTTAATTTAATATTATACTTACAAACTGGGAGACAAATTAATTCTTAGTGCTTTCCTTCTATGTTTGTGAGTATAACAACTATTATTTCTCATGAGAGTTATACCTGAAGCTCCCTTTACATACCAAGGCAGAATTTGTCTCAAAGAAATGACTCCCAATGTTTGGTGGTTTCAGGAGAGAAGAATGAGCAAAAGTGTCAATTTGCTTGTAAGAAAGTCTAATTTTTTTTTTCTTCCAATAATAGTATCTGGTAGCCTTAAAACTGCTCTCTAGAATAATGTAGAATTCTCTGGTAGGAATTGAAACATGGTAAGTCTCATTCTTGTACTGCTGGAAATAATTAAAATTGTACTTTTTGTATAGCAGGAATTCATTTCCAGCTGTAATTTTCATTTCTAGACTACATTATTTAATCCCTAAGAAGTAAAATCTGTCAAATTAAGCCTTCACTGGTTTTACAGTATATTGTAGGCAGTTGCATCTGTACAGACATTACAGCTTCCTATCAGAAACATGCCAAAAGTACAAGATGGAAGCAAACTTCTCAGCACTGCTTGTAGGTGTTAGCATTGAGCCTGCTTATCTATATGGAAAAATATATCTCAACACATCTTTTATAATCAGGGATATGACTGCAGGCAGCAGAAATAATAAATCCATTACCATCACTGGAGAACTTGGGAATTCTGCCAGACTTCAGTGAGGTCCAGGTTTAAATACAGTACTGCTCAATTGCAGGGAGCAAAAGCTCTTCAATGGCTTTTGTTTAAGCAGCTGATCCTTTTTTTAATGAGTGGCTGATCCTTCTGCTCTAATTGGATCGCTCCTCTCCTAGAAGATCTCTTTCCCACTATGTGGAATTCCAGCAGTGGATCAATGAAACCAGCAAAATCCAGTTCTGAAGAAGGTTGAGCCTAACCCAAAGGTTGTACTTAGAGGGCTTTACCTTGATGCCTTGCAGTGATGTAAATGGAAATTTCATGCAATAACAATTGATTGGGCCCACATATATCTTAGTTTCTGACTTCTACCTACGTGTGACAGGTCAAACAACTTGCAGGAGATCTTAAATAAGTAATCTCACAAATCACATTGTAGAAGCTTGTTAATTCCCGAAGCTTTGTCTGTCATATCTTCTGTTTTCTCCTGTGCTTCACTAGGCTTATCAACATTGCAAGCTGTGTTGGATTCTGCTGCTGAAAAGAAATGGCAAGTGACTGCTATCAATGTAGGAAATATTAACAATGAGAGGAAAGATGAAACTTACCGTTCACTGTTCCAAGATCTAGAGGTGAAAAAGGAAAGACGAGTGATTTTGGACTGTGAACGTGATAAAGTCAACGACATTGTCGATCAGGTTTGCTATGCTCCTTTCTTCACTGACAGCAGTTAGCAGTATTGTATAAGTAAATGTCATGAGTTCCTTTGTCTTGATGATATTTTTGTGATTATTGTGAATCATTTGGCAGTGACAAGTTTGTATTGAGGACCGCATATGTGCCAGGCAGAAAGTGAACATACAAATCCTATAATCCCTCCCTTTGCTCTGAGGCAAGATAATTCTATCTGGATGATCCTATATATCTTTCTATCCTGGTTATTTAAAATAAAAACAGTAATTTACAAAATACCTTGTTCAGACTGCTCCACAAGGTAAGTAGTATACTGTATTATACATAGTTGATACAGTATTATATGTGGCCCATTATAAATAGTTATGTCTAAGGATTAGTTCTTTTTACACCTAGAAGGTATTTTCTCCCTCTAGTGCTTTTTCTGAGAACCTTTTATGTCTTGGGAACACTGTATCACAGCTTCTCTTTCTGATCAATGCCCTTTGCAATTCATGTTTTGAAGCTCTTTGTCATTTCTACTTTCCTTGCTTATCTCTTCATTTTGCGTCACTCTTCAAGTGTGTTAACTAAAATTGGATGCTATTTTTCATAGCTAAGGCCTCCTGAGCTTTAAAAAGAGCAGCAAAATCTGTCTTCTCTCTACCCATGCAAATTATTTGCAAAAATGACTTTTTCTTAAAATTTTTTTTTTAGCAACATTATCATGGTGCTCTGATTCAAATTAGTGCATTACTTTGAAATCCACCACTTCAGTTCTAGTCTAGGAAGGTCTTACTGGCTCTGCATCTTACGACTTCTTTTCATGCAGGCAGAGCACAATGGAAAATTGTAAGGATAGTTCCCTGTTGGCTTGAGCTTCATTATGTGAGACTGTGCAGCATCAGTAGGGATGTATCATCAGAGTATGGATGTATTTGTTTGAAGGTTTCTTGAAGGGCTTGTTAGTTTGGCCCTCATTTTGAAGGTCATTACGTTTTGAAGAGGCTCAGACAATGAGCAGTGTCCTTAATGGAGTACATTGTGTTTGTGTGTTTTATTTGGAATTCATATCCACAAACTGTTTCTCTAATTTTCAAGATAAATTTGAATTTGATCCTGTTCTCAAGAGCATTTTATCTCTGAGAGTGTGATGTCCCTATCATCTGCAGCTTTTCAAAATCATATTTTCTGACTTAACAATGTCAAGAAATGTACAGTGTAGAGCAATGTTTGACATAAGTAGTCTTTATAGGTCCTCTAGTTCTGTGTGGCTTTTCAAATGGTTCTTTACTTACCTTACAGTGGCTTTCTGTCCCATCCATGTCTCCTGTGAGTTTCTAATGTTGTCCTACAGAACAGACACCTTATTAGACTCAAGATATGTCCCATCTGCTGTTTCCTGATTATCAGGCCAGAGAAAAGAAAGATACTGCTTTGACATATTTCGATCTTGACAAGACTATTTTTACCATTTATCTTACTGTCCTATACATTCTTTTTAAAATAAGTATGTCATATTCATTATAATCTCTGATACGAAAGTTTGGCAGACCGTGATTTTCTTCAGTTTCACCTTTTAACCACTTTTTAAAGACAAGAACCCTCTTTTACCCTTCAGATACCACTCATTTTTACAGTCTTTGTTTCATAATAGGCCTATATTTGTCTTTGTCTGTTTCTTATTTTGACTGCAGTTCTCGGATATTTTTCTTGCCCTAATTGCACTTTGATAGATTCTGCCTTTTTTAGATGCTTAGAGTTTCTCAGCTTATCCCCACAGACTTGTGCTACTCCTTAAGAATACAGAAGGCTAAGCTTTTGTTTCTGCTGTTTTAATTTGTAAGTCACTGAAGAATTCTAGGTAACTGAATCAGCCTCACAGGTCAGTTAATATAACTCTAGTTAGTTGTTCTCCTCGTAGTTTACTGCTACGCCCTCGAATATGTTCTCTTAAACTGTTCTCAGCTCTCCCATATGGGTTTAGTCTTGGAATTCTCTTCACAAGATAGCCTAGTTGTTTCTGGACTTTGGTCTCTTTTTCAAGCCCATTATCCTTACTCAGTAACTTCCCTTCCTTACATTTAAAGGTAAACCCACTTTCCATTTCTCAGGTAGCCTAAAAGAAAGTCTAACTAATTGATGCTATAATAATTTTCTCCATCTCTTAAACTGAAGTGCTGAGCAATGGATTTCTTAGCGTGGGAGTATCCTTTGAGTGTGTTCTTCTGATTTTCTTTTCTAGTAGCAGCATACTTTAGGTCTTGCTTTGCTACCAGATTTATTTTTTGAAAAATTATTTTAATTCCTGCCCTGAAAAAAAACCTTCAGAAATTTCCTTCATTTCAGGAGGATGCTTGAAGTAGACACATCATATCAGTATTCCTTTTTTTTTCCTGTGTTTTTTTACTGCAAGAAATGCAACAGGCTTTCTGTTAACCACATTTTCCTTGAATACCAAAGTATTATTTGCGTGCACATAAAGCAACAACTTCTTCACTTTTTCTTTGCTTTCTATTGTTCATCACATCTTTCATTTTAGTGCTTTGATTTATCCTGCAAATATTTTAAGCTGAGGTGACAGCCTCAAGTTCACCCAGTTGTACTTTGTAGCCCTTGGCTCTTTGTATAGCCACAAAATGTGTTTGCAAAGTTGCTTCATCATTCTTGTTTTTCGTCTTGTGTTATAGTTTCTCTTCCAGATTTCAACAATTCATATAAGTTGAAAAATATTTCAGTTCCCCAGCTCTCCTCAGGCTAGTTTGTACTCCTCCTCTCTGATCTGGCAGGTCTGTATCGCCATGCTCTTGATTATATAGCTTCTGCCTCTTCTCAGGCAGCTTCCTTTGCAGAATCTCATTTCACCTTGATAACACCCTTTGGGCAGCTGTGTAATTACTGCCACTACTTGTCCATCCCTGCTAGAGAAGGTCCTCTAAACTGCTGAGTAGCTTTTGTGTGCACAGCTCCTTCATCATGGCTTTCGGAACTCCCACTGAATTTTCTCAGTTTGAACTGGCAGCATCCTTAGTGTTCATAAGGACAAGTGGCAAGTTTCAGCAAGCTGGGTTAATGAAATACTACCCAGTGGCTCAGAGTTACTGAGCATTGATCCAAAGGCTTGCAGCTACTGGTTGTCATCTCAGACACCAATGATGAAGAAATATTTCATATTTCACAGAAGAGCTAATCTGTTTGGTCTAACTGAAATTTCTTTGGAAGCAGCAGCTGCATATAGTTCTTAAACCTCTTAATAAGTAGTTTTAAGTAGTCTGATCCAAGTAATTGCTTTAGGATACTTAAATTTGTGTATCATATATATATTGACCTCAAAAGAGGAACAATTTGATTACTTCTATGGCCTATGTAATGTGATCCCCCCTCAGTCTCAAACTCTAGTAATGTAAACTCAGTGTTAACACTGCTTT
The DNA here is from genome assembly GCF_017639235.1 of Corvus kubaryi. Taxonomy (NCBI): domain Eukaryota; kingdom Metazoa; phylum Chordata; class Aves; order Passeriformes; family Corvidae; genus Corvus; species Corvus kubaryi. The sequence goes on from NW_024582059.1 coordinate 8,578,515, forward strand.
CAGTTATATTTCTGTAACTTCATTAAACCAAGTATGTGGAATGTTGTTCGCTAGTACCCTGATACAAGTTTCAGGATCCCTAGTCTGATTATTTTAGTTTTATGTTAAATGAGGAAATGAATGAGTCCTCCTCTCTTAAGTTGTTCTCATTGTTCAAAAGATGGAATAAACCTAGAGATTCCTCTTATCTTGCACATCCTTTTTCTGGAGAAGTGCTTAGGTTCAAAATGCAAACTTCTCCATGCAGACATAGTCTTAATTAAGCTTATTTGGGAGAAGAATCCATGCTACATGTGTGCCAGCAGAGACTGTTAAGAAACCACCAGCTGGCTTTGAGGGAGATTATGAGGAAGACTTAGGGCAATAAACAATTTGAACTTCGCAAGGCTTCCTCATAATTCATTAATGTCAGTGGGCAGAATGTAAGCAGGAGTCTGTGAGGCACAGTGTTTCTAATGTGTGATGCCTGCTTTCTCCTGGCTGGGTTGTGCCTTTAATACACAGCAGAGTAATTAGCATTCAGCTCCTCTGTCTGGAGGGACTCTCCCTCTTGGGACTTGGACTTCAACATGGCTAATTTCTACCAGCAGAAAGTATGTTCAGTGGTGCATTAGGTAAAATAAAGGATAAAGCATTGAATAAACTCAGTATTGTATACCATAAAGCTCTTAACTAGCTTTTACATCATACTGCATTTCGTACCTTTCAAGTCTTTGTAAACCAGGTCAACATTCTCTGTTATGGAGGTATTTCTTCTTTTTTACAGGTTATCACAATTGGTAAACATGTTAAAGGATACCACTATATCATTGCAAATCTGGTAAGCATTCTTAGTATTTAAAATATCTGTATAGCTCATTTGACTGTTTATGGAAGCACATCAACTAGTATCTTGTTTTAAATACATTCCAGAAAACAGAAAGTAGCTAGATGTCTTTATGCTTGCTAAATGAATGCACAAGTTGAGATTATATTTGTTTCTTTGGCTGAGTGTTTTCAGGGTTTAAATGCCTCTTATGATCAATGGGAATGAAGGTTGCTCAGCACCTTCAACAGAACTTCTCTTTTTTGATATACTTCAGAAAAAGAGGGAATGTAAAATTGAAAAATAACTTTGTGTCATAGGCTGATACATTCACACAGCAAGGTGATGATTTCTCTCTCAGAACTTGTAAACTACTTAAAAATCACAGTTCTCATTTTTCATTCTGCTAGACTAGTGAGTCTCAGATTTCCACATTTCATCCCTCAGATTGGCTGGGTAATCAGTCTGAATTCATGTTTTCTTGAACATAGGTGATCAGACAGTATAGTTAATAGTTAATAGTGTTCCCGTGAGGAAAGTTCAGAAAACTCACTAGATTCTGTCAAGGTAATTTTTCTGAAATTGTGTCTAAAGGTGAAGGGCCATTTTACTGACATTAAAGTCAACGCTTACTGAAGCTAGGGAAACTAATCCAGTTGGTTTTTTTGTAATAGACATAGCAAATTGTGCCAGCTTGCATCTCAGTTAACCTGTTCAAGAAAAGAGTTTTGGTGGTTGTATAGTGTGAGTGCCACCAGATCATTTTTTTCATCATTTATTCTTGAACTGTGAATAGTGTTTGATCTAAATTCCAGCAGGGCCCAGAGTGCCCCGATTTACACTGTCTTCCATAGTCCTTTGAGCAGCCTGAGGAAACAGAAGGACCATGGTGTGTCTCTGGCACTTCAGGCATAACCCCTGTTTCCTCCCAGCCTTTGATGAAAACAATTCTCCCTCCAGGCGGGCAGTGCTCTGAAGAGTCATGTGGGTGCCATGGAGCGAAGAAGCCTTGTGCTTTAAAGGCCTCTTTAAAAGCTGGACACTGGGGTTTCATTCTTATATCTTAATAACTCATTTCTGGATAAAGAAGTGTAGGTGCTGATATTCACAAAGCAGGCATAAAAATCTTACAAAATATGAAAAATTGTTTGTTAGACATCTGTGGTTTGCATTGCAAATGTTGGATAAACAGTATTTTGAGTCTTAAGGGCAGTTTTAGAAAATGTGCCCAGTGGATTTCATTATGTTAACTGGTTGCTATTTTAGCCATTGCTTTAAATTTGTAGCAGTAACTTCATAAGATCTAAAACTTACTGAATCTTGTGTTTAAAAGCTGTTTAATATCATATATAAAATGTATATGGTAGTGATTTTAAGAATGTGCTTATCTCTGTCAGAAAGAAAACTTACCTAGTATTTGAATCCTATTCCATCTTCGCTGAATCCCCTTGCTTTCTTTTTTTGGACTGTAATAATATTCTCCTCCAGTCTGATCTGTCAGTCAAGAAATTGATCTATTTTAAGAATAAAAAAATGCTGATTGATGGAGAGGAGGCTTAAGTATAAAATGAATATTCCTGTTTGACCATCAAGTTACATGATCACTGTAGAAGTGTCTGTGCTAGCAGGCAGCAACACATGAGCATCATTAATATGCAATAATTAAAGAGCATCTAGTATAGCAATTGTAGCGACTTATGATAATGTGGTCTGAAGTTGCTGCTTCTTTTTGTATTCACTCACAACATTCATTTATACTGAAGTGTCTGAGATCATTATTTCATGTAAATGCATTTGTATGGTTATTTGGGTGAAGTTAAATAACAGAACACAGATAAACACAACACAAGAGCTGTTTGTAAGAATGAGAAGTAGTTCTTTATGTCAGGCGGAGGAGGCAGTGGAGATGGTAAGTTCTTCCACATGCTTTAGAGTTCCTAACAAAAAGAGGATACAGCTGTGGCTGTAAATATTCCTGCCTAAAACTTGGTTGGCTGTTACTCATGGCCAGTGTTCCCTTTCTCACTTAAGTGGTCCTCTTGAAATTAAGAGGATGTTTAGGAAGTCACGATGGCATTGACAGGTCCACTCGGCCCTTGCTCTCTAGAAAGGTGCTTGTCTAGTGGGCAGCAAGAAGTGTTGCTGGCTGATGGAGCTGATGACTTAATCCTGGCAGCCCAGGACTCAAGTTGGATTGAGTTTAAGGAAAATGTTGGCTTACACTTCTGCAGTAGAGGTCATATGGTAACGCTTTCTTTATATACTATTGAGAGAACTGCCAAAACTATTGAAATAACAGACATATTTTTTTTCTGTGCTCAGGGATTTACTGATGGAGATTTGTCAAAAATTCAGTTTGGAGGAGCTAATGTCTCAGGATTTCAGATAGTTGACTATGATGATCCTCTGGTGTCAAAATTTATACAACGTTGGTCAACACTGGAGGAGAAAGAATATCCTGGTGCACACACTAGTACAATCAAGGTATGTCTCATGTTTGTTTTAACTGCACTAGAAGTAGAGGAAGTGAAGGGTTTGGAAGAGAAACGCAAGAGACAGAGAAAACCCCTTGAAAATCAACAGTGCCAAAATAATTTTATATTTCTCTGGGGTACTTTTAACATTCTCTGTCACAGGACTGATTGAACAAAGATGCTACACTCTTAAAAATGTTTTAAGACAATTTTTTCTTGTGTCACTGTAAATCTCTGCTTGACAGCTTGTTAGGTAATTGGTTTAGATATGATGATAGATTAAGTATCTACTGACTATTTTTGATTTTTCTCTTTCTCTATGTTTTGAAATGTTTCTCTTGCTCTGTAGTTTGAAATGTTTAAAGACAAATGTTAATCATGCTTCTGGGGAGCACAGATTTAGCACTTTTTTGATGTAACATAATATCCCAAAGAAATGGTAAGACAGTTCCTTTGAGACAGATGCCTAAGTCCTACAAAGACATACAAAATTAAATGCTATGCCTGACATACTGAATTATGGTCTGATTTCAGGCCTGTGTGACACACAAAGTGACACTGGGCCAGTGGTTAAGGCTTTTTGCCTCAGTTTTACCTCTGGGTAAGACTAGGATAATAGTGCCTTCTTACTTTCTCTAACCATCATAAGGATCAGTTAGTGGCTGCAAGATATGGAAAAGAATAATTCAATTTTAATGCTTGATAAATTTTAAGTAATACAATCAGAAATTTTAATAAGAACACATTATTAAATTGCTCTAAAAGACAAAAAAATAAGTTGCAAATGTTCTAGCCATAACTTTTTTTGTGCTATAGTTGAATATGAAGCATGTTCTTAATTTATAATGAAATAAATAAAAATTTTCAGCATGGAAGGAAGAACCGATTTTTTAAATGCCTGGTAGAAAAGTCCTTTAAAACACACAACCTTAATTTTAATTAAAAAATAAATATTATAGGTTCCTTTTTTATGAGGCCAAGTTTGGTGGTATCTTAGTCAAAGTAGTTTTTTTCTGTGGTTATTTTTGTAGTTAAAATCTTTATGATAAAAGTAGTGAATTTCTTACTTGATGTTTGACAAAGTAAACTGGAGTCTGTGTCAGGTCTTTAGGTACATTTATATTACGGATGTGTAGTATATGCTAGCTGTACTGCTCTCATTTAAGAAAAAGGGGAGGGATGTGGCTGTGGGGGATTAATAGAATCCTTTTGTCTCTCTGATTCTTGAGTTCCCAAATCTACCTACATATTCACATTGCAGAATCATAATCTGGAAATAACAATAATAGGGAAATACATGAAACACATGACTAAAGAACTCAAACTGAAACCAAGATGCAGTTTCTATCATTGATGGAAAAATAAATGGGTGAGGCACAGTAATAAGGTCCCTGGTGTCACTTAGACTAGGGGGAAGTTGCATGTGTGTTAGATAACATGAAGTGATTGCAATGTTGTATGAAAGCACTAAAATCTTTAACTCTGTCACAGGTGTTCCCTTTATTTCTTCCATGATAAGTCCTTTCAAGTCTAGTAGAAAGAGTTGAAGGAGAGTATCTTTTGAAGTTGCAGTATCTTTTGCTTTTGAGGTTTGTTTTGTTATAAAAAAAGGATAGGAAAAGTAAAGTAATTGAAACACTTATTTTCCTGAATTTCACTAATTTAGAACACTTTTTAAATTCAATTTAAAAGGCTAACTTCTCTCCCTTTTTATATTGTTTGCTGAAAGTGTGTATAGGACTGCACTGATACTTACGCAAGAAATTGAGACCTCTGTTAGATTATCAGATAATTTATAAATGCTAGAGGTAATGATGGTGAGGAAAGTGTGGATGTATATTGCAATATTTGGTGACATTGATTGTATCAGTTACTGTATTTCTTTGTGTAGCTTTCTATCTCTTGCCCTTATACACTTAGTACTTGTCATTTTTGCTTGTCATTTCATGAAAGGTCAGAGATATGTCACGTATCATTCCCATCCTTGAGGGAGCTAGAGGCAGGGCAGAATCATAGAAATCATAGAAATGGGGCGAGAAAGGTCTTTGAGCAGTCAGTCACACGGTCTGTCCTCCTTGCCTGAAGGCAGAATCAGATAAACTTGTAGAGTTCTTTTGGGTAGTGATTTCACTACTTCTCCAAGCATCTATTTCAGTGCTTAAATGATCTTATTTTTGCTTTTGTCTAACCTTAATCAGCCTTTATATCACCTAATCCATTACTCCTTTATATGTTTCTAATGGCTGTGAGGGAGTTCTGCTTTTTCATTGTTCTTCTCTATTTGAAAATGGCTGCCATCTTTCCTGCCTTGCTTTCCTCCCTGCAAAACTAAATAACCCCTTTTCCTTTGAATTTTCTGGTCTCAGATCCTGGTTGTCATTTTGCTCTGGAGCCTTTCTATTTGGTGCCTCTTCGAAATGCCAGGCTGGCTACTGCACCACATCTGAGTGCTATGCTGAGGAAATGGAAAGAATGGCCTCATGTGTCTCAGAGACAGTACTCATTTCAGGGGTTTCTTTTGTATTAGTTTCTTTTTTCTGTTTCTCTCCTCACCACCATGACACTATTGAGATATATTTGTCATGGGATACATGTTAACATCCAAATCTTTTTCTGCATTGCTCTCTCATGCTGCTGCCAATTTAGACAGATTCATACCATATCTGTCTACTTCATCATTACTTTTAAGTACAGGATTTTTTCATTGACTCCTGCTGAATTGCTTTCCCTTACCTGTCCTGCCTGAGCATTTCATTCTGTCTTATATTGTTACTCTAGCTCTTCTTGGAATACTGTATAAACATCTAAGTTACTGAGCAGGTTAATGCACTGGTCTCCCACTTGTCCCTTAAGTGATCTTACAAATAAATTTTCTCCACTTTTGATTTTGAAGTAGTTGTCCAAACTGCCAGTGCTGATAAATGAACTTTTGCTCCCAGTCCCATGGAATCTAGGAAACTCTCTCTGGAGATTCTGTATGAAGCAGATAGGAAGGCTAACAAAAGCCCTGCATCATCAGTATAGAAATGAGAGGTGGTTACATGCCCCTAACAGGTAATATTATCCCTGGGATTGCAAATGTTCTATCATTGCAGACAAAAACATTGCAACTGTGTTGTATTATCTTCCTTTTGTAATCCAAAAGTAAGTGTACATTCATTCCACATCACAAAATTCAAGTCAGTGGAATATGACTGAGCTGATAAGACATATCACAGCATCCAACTACAGTCCTGAAAATAGAGAAAGATACCCCTTCTAAGAAAAAGTGCATTTCAAAGGGACATGCTCTTCAAGAAAGAATAGCAGTGCTAAAAGCCTCTTCCACAGATGCCCAGAAGAGGACCTGGATCAAACTGCTTTAAAAATGTATCTTTACAATTTATAAAATATTAATTATCAAAAATTGAAGTCTTAGGACATAGATGACAAAAGACACTGATCTCATTTCTTACTGCACTGTTACCTGTACTGATAAAACCACAAGATTTAAAGATTAAGCAGCATGCTTTAAACAAGTGCTTTGCAGCCTTTTTGCAGAAGATTTTTGCATCTTTCAAGATTAGCACTGATACCTGCTTTAATCCAGATTAAATTTAAAACATGTCTGTTGTAACCAGGGTGTTTTCAGTCTATGCATGCAGTTCTAGAAGACCTAATGTGTAGATGTTGAAACATACAGTTGAACATCCTGGCTAAGTTTTTGTCAAGTAGCAGAAAGAAAAATGCATGTTTAATTTTGTAAAGGCTTAATAATAACAAGTTGAAATTTTCTTTTGATCCAGTATTACGTATTTACAAATATGGTGGACTTTCTTAGCCTTAGTGTTGTGCCAGACTGTTATGTTTAAGGCAAGCTTCTTGATCTTGTGGAAGGACACTGAAGGACAACACGTCCATTCACATCCAGCTGCTCCAATTTGCTGATCTGATTAACCTATTCTCTTGGGGGGCAGCCTTTGGTCTATTTGCTGGAATAAGCTCAATCCGTATCTCTTGAAGGCTAGTGAGACATAAGTTGTATTGCCTTTATGTGGCAGGGTTTTGGGAGAAGGGGACTACAGGGGTGGCTTTTGTGAGAAGCTTCTGGAAGCCTCCCCCATGTCCAGTGAAGCCAATACCAGCCGACTCCAAGATGGATCCACCGCTGGCCAAGGCGGAGCCCATCAGCGCAGGTGGTAGTGCCTCTGGGATAACACATTCAAGAAGGGGAAAAAGCTGCTGCACAACAGCAGCCAGAGGGAGGAGTGACAATATATGAGAGAAACAGCCCTGCAGACAGTCAGTGCGTAAGGAAGGGCAGGAGGGGCTCCAGGTGCCAGAGCCGAGATTTCCCTGAAGGGGAAGAGTGTGAGGAGTCCGCCCTGTGAGGAGGAAGCAGTGGCAGAGATGGGTGCTGAGCAGACTGCAACCCCCATTCCACATCCCCCTGTGCCATTGTGGGAATGGGATATAAAGAATTTGTGGGGGAAGTTGAGCCCAGGAAGAAGGGAGAAGTGGGTTGAGATGTTTGGAGATATAGGTTTTATTTTCATATTATCTTACTATGGTTTGATTGATAATAAATTAATTTTTTTCCAAGTTGAGTCTGTTGTGCCTGTTACAGTTATTGCTGAGTGATCTCTCCCTACCCTTATCCCAAGCCATGAGCCTTTCATTTTATTTTCTCTTCCCCATCCCTCCGAGGAAGGGAGTGACAGAACAGCTTTGGTGGCATCTAGTGTCCATCCAGAGTCAACCCCCCAAATCAGTACTAAGCTTGAAGTAGGCATGTCCTATGAGGGACAGCTAAGGGCTCTGAACTAGTCTTCTTTGGAGAAGAAGAGGCTGAGGACTGACCCCATTGCTCTCTACAGCTTTCTGAGGAGGGGAGGTAGAGAGGACAGTGCTGAGATCTACTGCCTGGTATCCAGTGACAGGGGGATGTGTGGGAATAGTTCAGAGCTGCACCAGAACAGGTTCAGACTGGGCCTTTGGAAGCATTTCTTTACATTTCTTTAATTTTTTTAGGGTGGTCAGACACAGGAACAGCCCTCCATGAGAGCTGGTCGATGCCCCAAGCCTGTCTCTGTTTAAGAGGCATTTGGAAATTCTGTTAAAAACACACTTTAGAATTGGTCAGCCCTGAATTGTTCAGGCAGTTGGACTAGATAATCCTTGTAGATCTGTCCAACTGAAATAGTCTGTTCTACAAGTCTGTTCAAGCCATCCTACTCTGTGGTAAGCTTTTCTAAGAGCAACCTGAGGCTTGAAGTGCCTGAGACAACTTGGGTATGGTATACACAAAAGCTATGTGCAGCATGCAGAAAAGATTTTGGGGCTGCCTGGTTGAAGACCTAAATCAGCTCAAACTCAGAGAATCCCATTGTGTTGGATGATGATAACAACCCTGGTACTTTCTGCAGCTATTTTGGGTGGATGTAACTGTTTCATGCTGGCGCATAATGTTTCAGATGTTCTTTCATGATTGTATTTCTGACTTCATAATCTCTTTCCTCACCCAACCAATGTATAGCTAAGATACCAAAACACTAGATTGTTTTTACCTCCTGATTTTGTCTTTAGTATTTTCATGTTTTCAAGTTTCTTCTTTATAGTCAAGTCATACAGTCTTTTAGGCAATTATTATGAAACCATAAGTCAGGAGTAATGATGCTTGTAACTGAAAGATGCTGGTTGAGCTCTGCTGGTGCTAATTTACCTCAAGGATGCAATACAGATAACATGCAGAAAAAAAAAATGAAAATACATAGCACACAATTGTTTACCTTGCAGAAATAATTAACATTTAGATGACTCACTTATAATAAGGAGCAAAGAAGAAAACAATGTGAACAAAGAAGAAAACACTGAAAACAATTACTCAAACTGAAAATTCAGAAGGCAGTTTGTCTAGATATAGATGAGGAAGCAAAAGTGTACAGTTGATGAATTAGACAATACCTTTTTTTGGGCCATGCCTCTTATGATTGCAGTGTGTTAGAGAATGGTTTTATAATGCAGTGAATTTTAATAAGAGTTATAAGGGATATTCTGTTGCACCTGCTACAGTTTTAATAGAAAACTATGATTTTGTCCTAATATGTCCTAATTCAAGTAGATCATAAAGATTTATAAATAAGATTTTTTTAAAAAATAGTTATTTTTAATATTTATTACGAGGTCTAACCAGGAACTGATCTGGAGTATATTTGTTTTTTCCTAAGTGCCCTTATAAAACTGTAGGTTTGTGAGATTGTTCTGTCTGTTTCCAGTCTTTGCATTTTGGTTTCCTGGTCTTAAAAAAAATATGCATCTAGCACTTGGTGTTCCAGCTATCTGGTTTCACTGGGCTTTCAAATCCCAGTATTCAGTCTTCTCTATTTGAAAAAATACATACAAAAAATGTGGGCATAAGAAATTTCAGTGTTAAACTTCATGCTTCTTTTTAATAGCTAAAGGCTGTTTTGCATAAGTAATCACTCATTCCAGCATAGTTGGTTTAGTTTGGTTTTTTGTTTTTTTTTTTTTTTTAAGAAAACTCAATTAAAGAATGGAATGTTTAGTCACTGAAAGCAGTGGGTGGTTTGAGGCAATATCTGTAGATTTATCTCAGACATACAAAAGGCCAATTGACCCAGATCCTTCGATCCTGCAAGTAAAAGTGGCTGAACTGTGCTAAAGCAGACTTGAGAAAACTACAGAGCCAATTCCTGGTGTCTCTATGAAGCTATGTTTCTTTGAATTTGAATCCACTTATTCTTAGTAATTATAAATTTTTAAGGATCTTCAGCCAAAAAAGTGCAGTGGATTCCTTCTGCCTGTTTTCCCAGGAACTCTGCCTTGCTTTTTTTCAACCAGCAATTCATCTGGATATGGTGGATATAAACAGGAAAAGCTACTATTCCTTCATGATCCAATTGTTCATCAAGGTCAGCCATACCTCTGGCTTCACAAGGATCAATGTCATTTAGGGCAGTAGAGCTTGATGGAGAAATGGGGATAAGAGGAGAAGAGGGAGTCATAGACAAAGATGAAAATAGTAGTAGGAGGAGGAATGATGTCATGCAAAAAAGGGGTCAGCAAAGTGAAAAGAGGCTGTTAAAATGTGAGCAAAAGACAGAAAAGAGGTGCAGCTCAGAGCTGGAGAGCATCTGTGGCTGACAGTTTCTTGGGTCAGGGGAATAAGGGAGGAGGGGAAGCCCTGGGTATACTTCAGTGAACAAGGAGAGGAGACATGCAGGTTTATTTCTGGGGCAGGTCTGGTATTAAAGAGCCATTAATGTAGGTAGCTGCCCATATTATCTAGCATGGGGTGGCAGAAAAGTGAAAAGGAAGTGTTTATTATTTGACAATAACTATGTCTTGGTAAAATCAGTAACCTGCTAAAAATGATGTATTCAATTCTAGTAGTGTTCTGCTTGGAAATTAAATTGGAGCAAACAGGAGAAAGCTGTTCATCTTGTTACAACAGGTATCTTGTTGCTGATTAGGGTAGATGAGGAGTGGTAATGAAAATGGGGAATTGTGGTTTAGGGTTTTTTGTGTTTCTTTCTTTTTCTCCTATTGTTTTAAATTTAAGACTTGAATTATTACTATTAGTTTTAAATGGCACATTTTGAAAATTCTTAGAACACCAAATATGTATGATGAGAATTGCTGATTGTTTTTTTTTCTCCCCTTCCCCCTCCTGAAAAAAAAAAAAAAAATCCCAAAAAACCAAACAGAAAACCCAACAAAACGACAAACACCAAAAAACCCCCAAACCTCCCCCCACACACACACTTTAACATTTCAAACACTCAGAGCAACTCTTTCAAATCCATTTCTTGGAGTGTATTTTTTTCAGAGAAGTCTTTTGCCTTTCTAGTTATACATTTTGTTCTCATCCTGTGAGATTTCCCAACTTGGTCTGTTTTCACTGCTGTGACCAAAGGCTTCAGTTTTTGCTGCTGGATCCTGCTGATTTTTAATACTGTGAAGAGTGACATACTTCGCTCTGGCTTAGCCTTGAAGAAAAAGGTTTTGTGTATTCATATGGTAACAATTAAAAAGTTGTATATCTTTGTGTTTTGCAGTGAATTCAAGGTGATTTTATTATCAGTGGCATTGACTTTTGCAGGTGTATTCTAAGATAGAAGTAAGATTACACAAATCATTCTAAAAATCTTATTTATTTTGTTAGTATGTATATTTTCCACAGGCAGTGGCATGATTAGAATACAACAGGATCTTTTATAAGTAAAATGCTGTGGCTTCAAATCCATATAATTATTTTTATTATTTCTGTAAAGCTCTGTGAATTCAAATCCAAGTAAATGGTTTTTCATTTACTCTAATGGAAGACCGAAATACTTTAAAACCTCTGATCTCAGTGTAAAATAAAAAAAAAATTTAAAAAAAAAAAAAAAAAAGTATGTACCTGCACACCTGCACTCCTTCACTCTTTTCCTTCTGCTAGATTAGCACTTCTGATGACTCTAGTGAGAAGATTGTTCTGAACTGGAAGCAATCTTGGGGGAGGAATTACCGTTTAGGAATCTCATTCCTATTAGCGTAGTAGATAAAATAGGTAGAAAGGCCAAGCACTTTGGGCTTCATAAATCTTGTGATCTTTGCTATATTCAGTTTTTAAAAGAGTGAAAGAAGGTCACTTTCTCCTATAAATATCCTACAGTGGGAGCATTAGGATAATTGCAGTGCCCCAGTCTTGTCAGTCTCTGCCGGATGTGCTGTGAGTTGTCTTTCAAATAAGAGTTAGACTTCCAGGGATTCAGGCTTCGGCAGGTGCCTAGCTGCGCTGGCTGTTCTGGGTGTGCCCAGAAAGCAGCCTTTCTAAACCAAGCAAAGAGATAATTAAAACACATAAACATGTCCAAAAATCATTAGATTTTCTGGATAGCAGTTTTGGAGCTGAACACAAGTTTTTCTAAGGCGACAGGTTCCTTGAGGTGTTCTTTGCATCTTATGCCAGTATGGCACTTCAAAGCAAAAATGCCTATTTGTTTAGCTTTTCTATGCACACAGAGTGCTGCAATTGTGTTTGAATAAAGGCTGTTATCAAAGTGTAAGTTGATGTGACTGCACAACTTTAAGAAAAAAAATTTAATAAAGATAGTATATTCATTACGATAAATAGGGCTTGGTCTCTAACCCCATCTTTACTGAGATTAACTTAGGATAATTTTTTAAAAGATCAGGTAATTTTACATTTTATTAATTTATATTCCCCATTTAGTCAGAACCGGGGTTGTTATAAAAAAAGTCCTGTGTATATGCAATTATTCTCAGCTAAGACTGCCTATTTTCACAAGAGCACCATCCTAACAAAGAGGAGGAGCCATGCACTGTCTCTTCTGGGCTGCCTGACCTCTATCTCACATTGCAGTATTTGAAACATGGCCATAGGTAATGAAGATGCTCAGGTGCTAAAGGCCCATTTGCAGTCTGAAGGGCAACCAGCCCAGCAGGCTGCTGCACACACACCCCCACTCTTGCTAATGCCTGCACAAAGCAGATGAGAGCAAAGCATGATTATGGGCACAGTCAAAGGCCATCTTCACTTCCAATTACACTTCTGTGTACAAGATTTGACAATGTTTCTTGTTTCTATTGGAAGTAGCTCTTCGCGTTTCCACGTCCTGTCAGGATGGTATGCAAGGTGCCATGAGCTCCAGAAGGACGTAGCCATTTCCTATCAATTAGGTAATTTTGTATTCACTTTCTTATCTGTCAGACCACTTTCAAGTATTTTTCAAAGTGTCTGTAATACTATCTGTTTCAAAATAGCTCCCAGCTACACTAAAGACCCTTAAGGAAATAAGGGAAATAAGGTGTCTGCTGTTGCATCAGTTTGACTGCACTGAAAGTACAAGAGACAGTTGCCCAGTTCCTTTTCTAGTTCTTGACAAGTAACTTTGTGTCTCATTTCTTTTTGCTTGTGTGTTTACTTGTTTTATCAATCTTTCTGCTTCTGTTGTTTATACTAGCATTTAAGTAGAGAAGTACTTTGTTGAGGGAAAAAATGGGCAAAATTCAGATGCGAGATTTTATTATAATTTATTTTGTATATTTGCTGGTATTTAAATTGTTTAAATATAAGGAAAAAATGTAGAAGTGTGTTTATACTGATTGATTCTACCCTCCTGCTCTTGCAGCAAAGAACATTTCCTGTATTTCCTCTCTCAGAATTTTACTGCTCTCCAAGGGAAAATATTTGTATCAGATTTTAGACCTCCCTTTTCTTAGCCTCTGTTAGTGATGCAGTTTCCCTTCTCCTGCTTTTCCTACAGCAGCCCCCCGTACACTGTGAGGAACCTCCATCTGTGCTTGTTGCAGACTGATTTCTGCCTTACTTGAGCACTGCTGCAGCTGGATCTGCCATTCTAGCTGAGGTCTGCCCAGTGTCTTGTACAACAGCCCTGCTTTCTTTGACATAGCTGGTAGAGTCCCTGCCAAAATGTTCCTGTTATTTTGTTTGTCCTTCTCACTGTTGTGTTGGATTAGGGATGAATGGCTAATTCATAGTCCTTTTGAGTGGTTGTAGGTTGTTATTAGTGTGTCTACAGTGTAAACATCTGTACCTAAGCTGATCGCTCTCAATTCCTCCCTAGTCTCAAAAGTCACTGGACATCAACTGAGTGGAATCAAAAGCACAATTAATTTCTCTTCCAAGAAGGTGTCTAGCTAGTCAAATGAATCACATCTTAGAATGTTTATTACTCTTCTCTGACTGTAAAAAAAAAAAAACAAAAAAAAAAAACCACCAAAAAAACGCAAACTCAAGCTAATCTGTCAAGGACAGATTTAGACATTGCAGATATCCAAATCAAGAGGAAAAGAATTTGACTTCTTGTAATTCAGAACACTTTCCTTTTTTCTTTTTTTTTCTTTTCTTGGATTTATGTCTTCACATTTTTATTTGTTTTCCACTGCTTAAGTATACTGTTTCAATTATTTCAAATGTCTAATCATATCTTTCAGCTTTGTCTTGAGCACATGGAACAGGCATTGAGTGAAATACAGGTCTAACAGGCTAACTTAGCTTTCTTATATCTTATAATTTTGAAATATATGTATAACAAAATCTTGTGCTTCTGGGGTAGTTCCTGCAATTTCACCTTCAGAAGATTCAGTTACTGACTGTACAAAATAGAATCTTGGTCCTGTCAGCTAAGGATTTCTGAGTTACTGGAAAACATCTGGTTACAAAAGGCAACATCTTGCCAGTTTTTCTTGGACAGCAAATGAGTAATAACTTCTGCTTTGTCTGGAATGACTTTGTTTTGTCTTTAAATTCATCAGTGCAATTGCAGCTTACAGGTTTTACTAAGGTCTATAGAACATTTAAGTTGAAGGTAGAAAGTTAAGTTAGAAATTTAAGTTGAAGAAAATTACATGGGCCTTGTGTTTTCACTGCTTGGTAATTAAGGCATCTACTTAGAGAAAATTCATATGACATTCATGCAATCCATGTTTCATAGCAAATGGCATAAAGTCTTTAGGCAGTTTATATTATCAGCTTGTTATCATAGTTCTAAAACTGTGAGATGCAGGATGGTTTTTTAGCATATTCTTTGCCATGCTATAATTAATGCAAGTGATTCTGTAAGAGCTGTGGTATAGCACCTATTTCATTTTGTAGTAAAGTTGCTGATCTTGTTATCTACAGTTGAAAGGAACTGAAATGAAGTTGGGGGATTTACACTGCCATAGAAGTATTAAGAAGTAAGACCCCATCCCACTTCCACAGAATAATGTTCCAAATAGTGCTCCCATTTATTTTAATAGTGTAGATCAGAATGTGGATGAATCTCCAGTAAAACAAAGTGAATCAAGGCAGGGCTAATGCAGCCTTTAACTTATGACCATTTTGTTTATTATGCAGACACACACACACACCTCTGCATGAGCAGATTATTGGTCTGTCATTTCTTGTTTATGGTAATGAGTTCACTTTGGTTTAGTTTGTCAACTTTACATCTATTTATGAAGCTGCAGATAGTTTTAATGAGCCCCATGAAGGTTATTAGGAGCTGAAAGTGTTTGCACAATAAAGCAGTAAGAAATGATGCATGGGCTGTTTGTTTTCATGGCATCTCCAACAGTGCTTGTAAAATATTTTGAGATCCTTAGATTAAAGCTGTCTTAACCTAAATTATGACATGTACATTTTATACATGTGATGACACATATGCACATACAGATACTGATTGATAGGCAAAGCTCTACAAAACCCTCGTGTATCACTGAGCTGTGAATATTCAGGCCAATAATTATATACTATAGAAATAATATTCTTGAGAGAATGCATTAAATATATCTCAATGATTCAGTGAATCACAGAATAACTGAATTAGATAGCATTATAGCTTCTCAGTTCCAAGCTCTTACTTTCTCTGCTACCCAAAGTCCGTTTTGGTGGTTAATGACAGTGCTGTGTCCAAAGTTTCGCAGGACACTGGTGTGGCACAATATGTTTCTGAACTGCAAAGAGCAATCAATGTTTAAAGTAGTACTGCTAGTCAGGGTCCTTTCTCTGTACCTTCTCCTCATCTCCAAATTCATATACACCACTTAATTACTGCTGCTCCAGTAGGAGGAAGTAGTAGTGGCTCCAGGCAGTCTTTCACTTCATTCTTCTGCTGTTCCGATCCCTTTAAAGATTCTGTACAAGTCACTGAGAAAACTTTATTGAGAAGATTCGCACTGGTCACTGAGCTTACCAATCTTAAAAAAAGAGTTCTACTTTCCTTTTCTTCCTTTTCTAAGGTCTAACAGTTGCATATAAAAATTAATCTCAGTTCAGGAACTTGCTTTGGTTACAATTACAAGAGCCTTCTGCATGACTTGAGCTAACTAATTAAAATTCTCATTAAAGTCTGAGCCATTGAAGCAGAGAGCTAATACATCATTTTTCTCCACTTTACAGTTTAGATATTTGCAGCATCTAATAGCCTTCACAGGGATCATTCCGTTCATTCATATGCCTCTAAGTAGTTATATTCTGGCCCATATTTCCAAAAATGGCCCCTATATTTGGCATAATTGCGGTGTTCCAGACTCAAAAAGCCAGTCCAACAAAGTCCTCAGTGTATGTGCACGTGTGGTTTCAGTTCAGTTAGTTGGTTGAGATGTAAAATTTTCCAGTCACTGAAGAAAATAGGTTTTGACCATTTAGCCCCAGTTTCTCATGCATGTGATCACAGGACTCCTCTCTGATGTCTCAGAAGTTGTAAAGCTCCTTATACTATGTCAGATTAGGAACATGGAGCTCTCTGAGGGACACCATTTTTTCCAGGCATCTCAGTCCCAAAACTGTTTTGTGTGGTGTTGACAAGGTATTGCATACTTGAAAGTAGCTACCCCTGAGATTTTGTATTTAATGGGAAAAAGTTAAGCACATGTATGTACAAATACATGCTCTTTGGGTTTGTGTGTATATATGTGGGAGGAGATGAAGTCTAGAGATCTGTGAATAAATGCTTCTCTATCAAGAGTGTAATCAGAGGAACAATTTCTTATTTTTACAGGCTAACTCAGGTTAAACACTGAAAATTATTTCTTTTTTTCCCTTTCACCTACATGGACTTCCAGCCATATCTGCAAACAGGATTTTTACACAGCTGTAGTGGGAAAAAATGTAATTCACACTGAAAACAGCTGTAAATCTTTAGTTTGGATTTATTGGGACTGCCCCTAACCATTCTGATGAATACATGATTAACTTTCATGGATGCCCCGCAGAGGGTAACTAAGGAAAAAGTGGATTGATTTCAAGTATATCTTACTATCTTTTCTAGTGTTTAATGGATTACCAAGTGAATTGGTATAGTGAAGCTGAAGCTGCTTTTTAATTAAATATTTTCACTTCTTTTCAGTATACCTCTGCTCTGACCTATGATGCTGTTCAAGTGATGACAGAAGCTTTCCGTAATTTGCGTAAACAGAGGATTGAGATCTCCAGAAGAGGAAATGCTGGAGATTGTCTTGCAAATCCAGCTGTACCTTGGGGTCATGGTGTAGAAATAGAAAGGGCATTGAAACAGGTAGCTTCCCTGGAGTGGATGCTGGGATGAGTGCATGTGTGAAGTTCTCTATATTTATGGAAAAAATCTTCTAGTCTCCTAACCTGTCTGGATCTTGCTGAGAATAATGTGGAAGTAAAGTCCTCAGGAACCTGGCTAAGATAGTATATTGCATATGAAAATGACTCTAAAGTGAATGTTTTTGAAATATCAGTAATCATTTGTGGAAATAAAAATGCATTTTCTAAAAAGAAACAAAATTTTCCTACCATTTCCATTTTCATCTATTACAGGTTCAGGTGGAAGGGCTAACAGGAAATATAAAGTTTGATCAGAATGGAAAGAGAATCAATTTTACAATAAACGTCATGGAACTTAAAAGTACTGGTCCTCGGAAGGTAATTTGAATTGTCTTGCAGTGTCTTTAAAGGTTTTACCATTCTAAGCAATGGGTTAAGGTAGGTACTGAAACATTAGATTAATTAAAGCATGAGTTCTGATAATATTTATTCATGGGTGTATTCTACAGTGGTCTTGCAGAACGAAGTAAACATATGTATTATTTCTTTCTAACAAATATGAATTATTATTTCTGATAAGTACTACAGAAGAGTGTTTTCCTTTCAGTTTTGCGGATTAAATTTTTTGCTTTCTGATCTGAATTGCTAAATGTGAGCCAGCATTTGGAGAAATATGCTTCTGAATGACAAAATACACTTCTGAATGACAAAAGCTTTCAAGTGATGTTTTTATAAGCGAGTTTGTCTTCCCGCTCTAATTTCAAATCTTTCAGGAAAAACCAGTTTCTCATGTTTTGCTTATCTGTACTATTTCAGTTTTACAGTGTGTGATGTTGATATTAAAACCTGTTAATATGTGAATAAAAATGGTATACCTGCTTTAGACAAAGTAATGTGAACAAATGTCATTTGTTCATTCTTTTTACTGTTCGCTGTAGTCTTTCACTACATAAATAGAAATGCTTACAGTGGTAAATCCATAGCTGAAATAGTTCTCTGTGAGCAAAATCAAGGGCATAGTAATAACATGCTTTACCTTTTCTAGAAAAGTTCATATTCACTGGTGTCTGTGCATCCTGTACACTCTCTTTAGATTGGATATTGGAGTGAAGTGGACAAAATGGTTGTGAATCCTCTTGACGGCCCTCTCGGAAATGAATCTTCAGGACTAGAGAATAAGACTATTATTGTCACCACTATTTTGGTAATTAACCTCCTATTTTGTCAGAAGACAGTCTGTCCTACAATGATTTGTTTCTCAACATTATGTTAGTTTAAATATACTGTCTTTTTATTATTTGAGGTTGTGAGCTGTTATTCCCTGTGGTACATAATAAAATCTAGAAGTTAAGGAAATGTATGTGATTCAGGATATGGTTTTGATCTGTAGAGGATGAATGGTCTTTGAACATCCTAGAAAGTTATGGTTTTTTAAATCTGAAAATGGAAATTAAATACCTGCTTCCAAAGGAGAGGAACTTTCTGAGAGGCAGAACCATAGTGTTCATTTTAGAGAAGAGATTTTGACAAAGAGACTGGTTCTTATGCTTCAGGATTGTAGCTGCTATGGATTGGTAAAGTGTAAAATGAAATGTTAAATGTTGTATTCTGGTTGTTTAGAAAATTAAATTGTATATTATCATAGAAGAGCTTTTTTTTTTTGTAAATTACACAGCTTGTTTATCAGTTTGGATGAGCCATAGGTTAGCGTAGGAATTTCTCTGGATGCAAGAACAGTTCTGTAACAACTGAGCAAAGAGGAAATATATTAATATGACTGATGACTCATCACCAATTTTGCTGATGATAGAACTTCAGTGCATAGTTACAGATATCTTACCTATTGTTAAATTAGCAATTCAATAAAAATACAGCCTTGAGAGCCTCAAGTGTTTTCCCAGGGAGAGATGTCATTGTGAAATAGAAAATAATTTTCTTGTATAAGACAACAAGCAACTAAATACCTTTGCCTTCTTCCATCGAAACTGTATGAGAGAAAGAAACTGATTTTGGAATTTACTCTTTCTTCTCTGAATGCATAACTCCTGTTAACATTCATGGTCATTATTAACATACTTCTGGGAATCCCTATGCCTGTAAGTATTGTTATTTGTGTATAACTCTGGAGAATGCAGCTTTTAACTGTGTTAAAGACATGTCACATTAATAATTAACAACTAACGTATACATAGCATGTATGATACAGATGGTATCCGCTCTCTCTTTTCACATGTAAAAGGGAACTTACTAATCTGTGACGTGTACAACTGATGAACATCTCTGTCAAGTAGCTAAGGCAAGTTCTTTCTGTGCAGGAGTCCCCATATGTCATGATGAAGAAAAATCACGAAATGCTTGAAGGAAATGATCGATATGAGGGCTATTGTGTGGACTTAGCTACAGAAATTGCTAAGCACTGTGGATTCAAATATAAGCTTACAATTGTTGGGGATGGCAAGTATGGGGCAAGGGATGCAGACACCAAAATCTGGAATGGGATGGTTGGAGAACTTGTTTATGGGGTAAGAAAATTTTCTATAATAAAGCCATTAAAGATGACTGATGGAAGGAGTGGGATTTGGTTTCGTTTTCTCTCTAGAGTGTAGGAAAGTTATTTAATTAATTTGATAGGAATTATTAACATCTAATGGCTTGAAAAATTTTGAAAGTAAAACTTTAAATTACATTTTAAATGCAAATGAAGATGGGGGGACGTGAATGCATATTTCATCCTCCTGACCAGGTGAAAAGCTAAGTACTTTGCTAAACTTCTAAATGCCATATGCTTTTAATAGGGCATATATAAAAGCAAAAACTTAGATTACATCAGCCATATGGCTGTATGTATTTCAATATGAGCTCAACTGAAAATTTCTGAAATTCTCCACAGGATGTTCTCAGTGAAACAAATGTTGCTGGTGTCTCTGCTGTCCTATTTTCTATTTGTGAAATACCATAGAAATGAAACCATTTTTTGCTTTGTTCATTGCATTAGCTATTATTTGTTTTTTTTTCTTCCTTTACAGAAAGCCGATATTGCAATCGCTCCATTAACTATAACATTGGTGAGAGAAGAGGTGATTGACTTCTCAAAGCCCTTTATGAGCCTGGGGATATCAATAATGATCAAGAAGCCTCAGAAGTCCAAGCCAGGAGTGTTTTCCTTTCTTGATCCGTTAGCATATGAAATCTGGATGT
Organism: Corvus kubaryi; assembly: GCF_017639235.1. Classification (NCBI taxonomy): domain Eukaryota; kingdom Metazoa; phylum Chordata; class Aves; order Passeriformes; family Corvidae; genus Corvus; species Corvus kubaryi. The sequence goes on from NW_024582059.1 coordinate 8,599,018, forward strand.
GCATTGTTTTTGCCTACATTGGGGTCAGTGTAGTTTTATTCCTGGTCAGCAGATTTAGCCCATACGAGTGGCACACTGAGGAATTTGAAGATGGAAGAGAAACGCAAACTAATGAATCAACTAATGAATTTGGGATATTTAATAGTCTCTGGTTTTCCCTGGGTGCCTTTATGCAGCAAGGATGCGATATTTCGCCAAGGTTGGTTACTCACTCATTTCAACTTTGTGCATTTTTGGTCTCAGCCATCTCAGCCAGAAGAGGTTCATGGTGCATATATTTTCATTCTTGGAGAGAAATTATTGCAATGGTTTTTTTCAAAACTCCCTAAAGTCACAGAAGTCCTTGAAATAAAAGCACTTGTCTGTGACATAGGGTCAGGATGTAGTTGATCGATACCGTCTTAATGTCGATCATAAATTTTCCAAGTGGATTTATATACACCATGAAGAGACTGTAAAATGCATAAGGTTCACATCATTCCATGCCTTCTTGGAGGGGTACCGTGTTTTTGCTGCATATTCCCATTTTACAGTTGACAGTGCACGTGGTTCACAACAACTGTAGTGGGAAAAAAGGATAACATACTAGTCACGAACTACACAGGCAGCACTTTCCCTCTAAAACTCACTACATATCATAACATGGTTATGAACACGTTCTTACTCTCCAAGAGAGCCTTGAACTGAAATAAAAGTCTCATGATGGCTCTAATTTCATGTGGGTATTTGCAAAACACTGCTGTTTTTACATGTCCTAGTTTTAGAGAACTCACAAAGGAAGTTGCGAAAATGAATCTGAAGGTCCAGTTCATAAGTGCTTAATTCCTCATGGATTTTCTTCTACTTGATTAGGGACAACTGTAAAGCACTTAATTCCTTTGCAGTTTATTAAATATTCTATTTTGCTTGTGCACAAGTGGTTCTAGCCTTGTTTCAGCAATGTGGTAAGTAGGTAGGTAAATAGCTGTTTGCTGCTTGAAGGAAATACAGTAACAATTTAAATAGGGCCGCTGGGTTTAAGGAAATCAAACCAGAAGACTTAGTTAAAACTGCTTAGGATAATTACACTTCTTGTAAACATCCTGAATTAAGACAGGGAACAGGTCAATTTCTAGCAAGTCTGGTGGTTGGTGGTCAAAATAAATCATACCAAGGGAGCGTTTCTTAGATATAAGTCATGCATCCCAAAAGGCAAAAGCAGGTTTTCAAGTTTTTCTGCTGCAGAAAAAACAGCATTTATTGTGTGAGAACTTAAGCAATTCTGTGTAGAGGCTGCTGTATCACAGAGGGAGATGCCAGCCTTTATGATGAAAGATGCAATGCATTTGGCATGGAACACAGTAAGAATTTTATGCAAGAGACAAGACAGTGAAGAGGGCAAATTGTTGCAGATCATGAGAAGTTGTGTTAATTTCACTCCTGTGGGGTTTTTGTATTGATTGCACACCTCACAGCTGGAGTTGACTGCTAAGTCACCTATTAGTACAAAATTATTTTTATTGAATCAAGGCTATAGTAGAATTATGATCCTTTTCTTGTTATCATTGTTATTTTACTAGCTATGAAAGCACAATGGTTGTTTTATATGGTTTGATATTTATATGGTTTGAAAGGTAGTGCAAGAATAGTGATAGCAAATGGTCATCACAAAAGGTGCATGAAACTCAATTTTGGATATTCAATATTTAGTTTCAGTGAAGCATTTAACTTTATTTCATTGCAAACATAATTTGGAGGAAGGTAGGTAGTTTGTATATTATCTGTTTATTATAAAAATAGAAAACGGCTAAAAAAAACTTGTTACTTCTGATTTTGCAAAACATTTCACTATGGAATTTGAACTGCCTACAGATGAATCCGAGTAAATATAAAAAGGACTATCTTCAGGCATCAACAAAGTACCTTTCTGAAGTTAAATTTTGCACTATGGCAATCATTTCTCTTATAAAAATGACAATTGCTCTAAGACTTTTAGAGTAGACAAGTTACCAGGGTTCCCTGAGTCTGAAATAGAAGGTGGTGCTGAGTAAGACTGGGCCACCTGGAAATGGTCTGTAATAGCAGTCCCTATGTTGCCTCATGGGTAGTAGAGGAACAAAAGAGTAGAATAATATATTATATGATAATCATAACTTAGAGCAAAGTTTTCCTCATCTTTTCTGAGAAGTGAGTGTGCTCTCCATTCTGCCAGATAATACCTTTCTAAGTACAAAATATGGTGCACAAATTTATGTAACTGTTGGCAGAAATTTTTGGTTTAGTTCTTAAAGGTCTGGTAAATAAGGTGCCTCTAAAGTGTGGGTTCATACTAGCACATTTTAGAAACTTTTCAAAATGTACATAAAAAAAGAAGTCTGTGACAGACTGGCTGGGGAAATGTTGAATACAAATGACACCCCAAATAATTCTACTTGTAAAATTCATGTGGGAGCATACTTTCTGGATTCATATTGAGCTTATTCTTTTTTCACAAAGTCAGTGGCTTACAGATCATGGACTTTTGAAAATTGTTGTCATTTATAGTGTCATCAATACAATATAAAGTTCCATAAAGTTGGTAGTTCTTAAATACACATTGACAGATTTTACCTTGTAAGTACGTAATATAATATAATCAGTTTATCTTATAACTCAATATTTTACTTGTAGAATTAGCTGATATTCTAATTACCTCCATTTCAAAATAAGTATGTGATGTTTTTTCAAAGGTGATGGAAAGCATGTTTGCAGAATACATCTCACTTTAGAATGAGTTTGAAATAATTTTTTTTCTATGGTCCTTTTGATAACACGTTTTGGACCTCATCTGACTTGATTTTCTTGTAGTAGAGTGAATTAGTGAGACTGTTGTGACATGGAATAAATCTTTCTATGTCAGAATTATGACAGAGATTTTATACAGTAGCAATTAGAAAAAATAATTTGTCCAGAATTGGTTGCATTTAATTTGGTTCCTGTGATTCCTAATTTGTTTACTTAATGAATACAGGAGACACACCAAGACATGCCTAAGCTACTGCAATGCCCTAGTACTAGACTTTCAGCTGCATGCACATTTCTGCCAAGTAATTAAGCGCATCTCCAAAGATTATATACTGTTTCCTATGCTATCTTGTTTGAAAACAAAGTAGTAATTAATTTCAAAGTTTAAAGGATCATGAAAAAAATTCCAAGCTTGACAATAATGTAATATCAATATTTCTCTTATATTAGTTTTCTGTTATTGAAAATTACTGAGTTGAGTTGTGTGCTTTATACTGTTTTATAAATTTTCTTGAGTTCTCTTTTCTTTTTTCTTCTTGAGCAGGAGAAGCAAAACACAGATCCATAAGAGCCCACCTGCTGCAGTTATAAACATCAGATTATTATTATTTTTAAAAATATACTTTCTTCACCATTTTTCTGTATTATCACTGATTTCATGTCCAGTCCTCTGTTTGTTAAATGCTTGTATCTTTCAAAAGTCGTGTGCACTTTTTAGCCTATAGATATTCCCTGGGCAAGCTTTCCTTACAAATAATGCTATTTGTTTCTCAGTACAGGTTGTGTACAGCAGCATAAGCCATTGTTTTGTGGAAATCAGTCTTTGTCTGAATGTCTTATAAAAGCAATCAAGGCCCTTGATTTTAAAGTGCATACTGGTTTATCTGAAAGCACTGTTTCGCTGATTTTGTTTGATCCTCATCATAATGTCACACAAAATCGCTTCACAGGGAACAAAAAGTTTGTGTTAAATATAGCACATTATGATGGGAGCAGTTTCCTTCAAGTCTTCAAGGGCTGTCAAAACTTTGAAGAACTGGATCACTAGGTTCTCCCAAAAGAAAACTCTGGAGTCCTGATTTCAGCAAAGTCCAGGAGATCCAGTGGAGAATGCCTTGATTTCCCATACGATGCATATGCAGAGCTGGACTCTGAGATAGCCTAAAATGCTTCCCTATAGTATAATGCATCATTTGCATAAAACTGATAACGTGTTCCTTTTTAGGACTTCCATTTCACTTTACAAATCCATTTCATACTTGTTACTAGATCCCTGTCGGGGCGCATTGTTGGAGGTGTGTGGTGGTTCTTTACCCTCATCATAATCTCATCCTACACGGCTAACTTAGCTGCCTTCCTGACGGTTGAGAGGATGGTGTCCCCCATTGAAAGTGCAGAGGATCTTTCCAAGCAAACAGAAATTGCTTATGGAACATTAGATTCTGGCTCCACTAAAGAGTTTTTTAGGGTAAGAATCTCTACTTTTTTTTTTTTTTTTTTTTTTAAGATTGTTTTAAGTAGGTTTTCCATCATGTACATGTGTTTTCCCTTGGCTTTATTAAAAGATTGCTATGAAAGTGTGATCTGCACAGCTCAACTCACAAGTATAAGTGTTCTTGTTTATTTGTAATTTACATTTTATTATTTATATACAAACATAAGGGTCTTGATATAAATATGTGAAGCGACATTACCTAAAGAAATACTCCGCTATACAGTGAAAAACAAGGTATGTTTGAAGAAGGAAGCTGATGTCATTTATCTGTTTCATAGCTCTGCTATATTTTAGGTACCCACACAGTGAATAAGAACATGGGAAGGTGCATATTCATGTTTTAATAAGTATTCTACATGATTTTTCAAGATTGCAGATGGGGAATGGGATATAATCCTGTCAGCTGCCATAGAAAATACATGCCTGCTTTTAAAAACAGTTCTTACTTGTACTTGTGTTATATTAATGCCTTGGAAGCCTGTCAGTCCTCACCTCCTGCCTCTGGGTATTGCAGTTTTAAAAATACATGAAACTTCCAATGTGTGAGTCTGAGGCTACCCTTGAGACATCAGCTAGCCTGGTGAAATCCATCCAGCAAATGAGTGAGAGACTAAGGCTGCTGAGAGAAAAAACCCAGAACAGCCTCGCCTTGTCTGTGTGCTCTGTGTGTCTCTCACTGTATGAAGGAAACACATCTGAAGTGCTAAAATAGAAAGAAACTTCTGTTTTCATGCTTTTTAGTGCATGATGTTACATTTAACGAACTGTGTTTTAAAATAGTTATAAATAATTCATTTATATTTCAAACATACACTGACATGAAAATGAAATTAAACATATTCTCACAGATATTTTTAATATGCTGTATAATTAGAGCAGTAACTTCTAGATTATAGTTTTCACTGGATCCTGTAATGCATACTTAACTGGTAATGGACTAAATAGGAATCATATTTGTCTCAACTGTAGAAATATTCTGATTTTGAAGATAGGTTCAGTAATAAAACCTGCTGCTGATTGCATTCCTGTTGGCTAAACCAAAACTAACATCAGGTGTGTGAGCTGGTAAAAATGAGACTGGGTTTGTACTAAGAGTCTTTAGAAGCATTTAGAAGCATACAGGCATGTTTCTGGTTTTGTGAACATAAACCTTTTAGAACACTCTACAAGGGGGGTCCTGGGGATTGAATGTGAATTAACAGTAGGTCACTTCTTTTGAATAGTTTCTCTTTTAGAGATTTTTAAGCATTTATATTTTAAACAAAAAGTGTTTGTATGTGCATGCATTAGTGTCTAGTTGTACTCCTAGCATATATGTACATATTTCCACTTTTATACAATTGTGTTCCTGGCGATTGCTTGAGCACTAAAAAGTTACTTTTGTAAAAATTAGGTAGAGGGTTTGTGAGGGCATATTCTTCATCTTTGGTTTAGTTATATTTGGGTCTGCACAAACAAAAGTAAAGATCTCTGGAAATTTCTACTCAGCAATTTCTATCACAAGTTGGGCACAGTATTTGCAAAACAACTTCTTAACCTGATGCCTCTATCTACTGTTTGCTAAAAATCACTTAAACTTGTCCAGTTACTTTTCGAGAAATAACAACTGCCAGCATTTGTTTTCAAGAGGCCTGAAACTCAAGTTTCAAGATGATACTCTCTTTCTGCTGAAGACAATGTGAAAGCTATCTCTATCACTAAGGAGATTGAAATTTCTAGATACTCTATACCTAGAGTATATCTGTATTCTGACTGGATTGGACTGGATGTGTGATTTTTATATGACCTGAAATTAGCACTCAAATTCTTTGAACAGCTGAAAACAACTTGAATGTATTTCTAGCAGCAAGTTAAAATGGTCTGGCTTCTGCTCTGTCACTCCCAGGAATTAAAAAAAACATACGGGGTTTTTCAGTTAGTCTGTTTTCAGGAAGTAGCATTATTTACAAGTTTGTTTTCTATCGATGGAGTGTGTACTGAATCTTCACTAGCAGAGCCCTAATTTCTGGGTCAGCACAAAATAAAAGGTAGTTGTGTACTGGGGATGAGAACAGAACACCGAATTGTCTTTGCTACTAAAACATGTTTTGTGATAACACACGACACAATTGAAGAAGAGATGTTTTGCAGTATTTTTCAGAAAGGAATTCTTGGAAATTGCTTAGATGGTGAAAGTTGCCTGAAAAATCCTGTTTGGAATAGCTGAATATATATGTGTGTAATGTTAATTGAAAGAGGTGGGGTCAAGTCTTTTTCCAGCTCCTGACTGCTCATCACATATCCTATAGACAGTAGCACACAAGCTAGCCCATATCACTTGGGGATAACATCCTTGCCATTCATGACTAAAGAATGTGTTGCCTTTGCACTTTACCCCAATTTAGGTAGGCACTTCCTAGATTTAAAGGTAGTATGGACCTGCAGGAGGTATTCTTGCCAAGAGTGCATAGAGCATCACTTGGCACTGCATCAAGAAACATAACTGAGAAAAAGAGATGAAAAAGCAATGTGCTCTCGTGTTTCTAGTGCTGCTTTAAGATGAGAAGCAGAGGCTTGGTACATTCTACATAGGAAATACCAGTACAAAAATAATGGATTTTAAAGTATTCTTAAAATAAAAAAAAAAAGGTGACAAAAATAATGACACTAACATCATCAAGATACTATTGCTTGTTAGTAATAATCTTATAGATAATTTTGTAGCTATAAGTCTACAGAGACAGAATGTTTTTTCTTTAATGACAGATCAATCTGGTCTCTGTAAATACCAGAATGTGTAGTAGTTTTCCTCAGGAGATCTCAGAGTCAGTACTAGTAGAATCACAAGTACAATCCACGTCTAGAGAGCTCTGTTCTGCTGAGTTGGGATATTTACCACTTCGGATTCTTGCTAATGCCTCTGCTTTATAGATAGTCCTTGTAGAGTTCTTAGTGCAACTGAAAGCCTAAACAAAGGTATATGATGCATTGCTTTTGCATTTTCTTTTGGGTTATGGGCAAAACAACAAAGTAAATGTGGCCATGGTTTCCCCAAAGTGCATTGTTTTTCTGAAATCAATAGTTGATTGTAGTGGTGAGAATGCAGATAAGTCTGCAAGCACTGCCGGGAAAATTCAGGAGTCATTTCACTTGGTCTTGTGCATCATCATCTCTCTAATTGCTGGGTCACAGGTACTACCTGATGGAGAGCTACATGGTGGGCAGTGAAATGTTGTCACTCCGGTACGTCTTGGTGACACTGTCCACAGTCGCACGCTGTCTTTGCCTTGCGTGATTTCACAGTTGGTATGTGCATTAGCCAGGATACGTAGTTGTGCTTTGAAGGGGAAAAAAGCCACTAACCCAAAAAGATAGTCTACTGCTCACCTGCCACTGCAGAAGCTAATTTGAAAGCATTATCTATATGTGTTAGCTTTTCACTTACTTTCATGGGCTACGGCACTGGAACAAAGAATCAAAGTAAATATTCAGGCATTCCCTGGAACATTTACATACTTTTCACGTGCTTGAAGGTATATTGAAAATTAATATCAAAATGATACAAGAACAAAAGTTAATTATTTTTACAGTTCTGTCATATTTTTGCTGTATTCCTAGCGCTGCTCATTAAAGATATGTACAAATTGGATAGACAAATCAATCATCCCACCTTTTTTTCCATTTCAGAAGATGAATTGTAACTATATGGAAGGTAATAAGGCATCTCAAAAAGAAAATGATGTGCAGAGAAATAACTAAACTAATTTACTTTCTCTCTGCATTAGTTTTTATTTAAAATCTCTTCATATTACCTATTTTTGAACCTATAGTGTAACATGGACAGACCAGTCTGTTTCATTGTAAATGTTTTGGTGGCCTTTAAGAATAGATCCTCTGCCAAAATAAAAGCAAGTAGAACTGCTCCATAACAGGGAAGTATCCCTTATCTTTCACTGAGAAGACTGTTCAAGAGTTGCTTATTCTTGCTGAAGAGGCAAGAGTTGCAGAATGAAAAGGTGGGCATTGGAAACGTGCTGGAAGGATGACAGTCCTTACAATCTTGTAGAGAAATCCTCTCACGCAGTGGAAAGCCAGAAACAAACACAGGAGCTGACAAGAGCTCGAGTCATTTCTGCTGCAAAAGTGTTGTTTGTTGGGAGGCAATGAAAATTTGGCCTGAAGGAAAGTAGCAATGTCTTTTCCGAGTATCTTCAACAAAAGTCCAGTGCCTCTACTTTAAGTATTTTGAAATATTTTTTAATTTGTAAAAGTATTTATGCTAACAATTGCATTACAAGAGGGGATGCAAAAAAAAGCATACAGCATATGAACCTCAATCTGCCTTCATTCACATCAAGATACTGAGATTTCTAAAAAAAAACCAAAACCACAGGAATCTTTAAAACTGGTGCGAAGAGAAGAAACATGATTTTTTCTTTAAATTAAGTTGAGGTTAAAAAGCTATGAATCATACCTCAGCCTCAATTTTTGAAGTTTGAGATGGAGAAGAAATACAGAACATACGTTTCCAGAGTTTTATTTTGACTAGCTCCACAGAAGCCTCTGAGAGGCGAAGGAGTTGAAAGACTCAGCCATGAAATACCCTGTAACATTTGCTATGAACTCTGCTTGATACTTTAAGAGGCCAAGAGTGTGTAGGATTGGCACTTCATAGATCTGCAAAGCAGATGTGCCTGGAGAGTGCGGGTTTGGCTCTTTAGATTGATAGGAGAAAAAGGTCCACAGCTGAAATAGTGAGGAGAGTCAGATCTGAGCCCTGACTTGGTGCAAGGACTGCCTTTGCATCCAATAGCATATTATTGAGGATATGCTTATACTTTCCTATCACTTTTTCTTCTTTTTTCTCTACATCTTTTACTCAGAGTTTGAATTGAGACTCAGGAGATTGAGAATTTTTGTTTGGACTTAGTTGTTTATTATATCTTATCAGTAATACAGCTGCACAGTGTGTGCCTCCAAGGTTGACAAGGTGGAAAATGGCCGTGAGTTTTAATTTTCCAAGCCTTTTAAAGTCTAAACTAACCAGTTATATGTTTTTACTTACAATCTAATTACTAACTTTTCATGTTCTGCAATGTGGAACTTTTGACCCAATGACAGAACATTCAGATTTGTGAAGAAGAAGGAGAAGAAAGCAGACATAAATCCACACCCAAAATCCTCCATATTGTAACCTATTATTACCTGTATCTTCTAAACCTAGTTTTCTACATTTCTACATATTTCACCCAGTGATATAACTTTTAATTACACAGCAACAACCTCAGTGTTACCACACAATTTAGGAAACTTCCCAGGGTTTTGGATCGAATACAGCGTGTTTCTGAGGATCAATGCCTATCAGCACTGAAAGGCTGAAATTCTCAGAACGCAGGGTTCCAACATCTCCCCCTCCTGTTTGATACAGAGGGTTCAAGTGATTAATTTTCACTTGTCTCTTGTTTTTTGAGGTCCTTGCATCTGGACAACAGAGAAGAATTGATTTAGGCCATTTTGAAAGTTATTTTAAAAGAAATAATGCAGTAATCAGTACTTTCTTTTTTTCCTCATAGCATCTATTTTTGTTATTTTTTAGGGTTTTTTTTTTCTCTTTCCACGTTACCCTTGCTATGGTTAGAAGCATCTTTTATTTTCCAGCCTGTATGTATTTATAACTGGTTTATTCTCAATTGTTACAGTACATTAATAATTATTATGTAGATCTTTTTCTTCTCAGGGTTTATTTTCCTGACACATTATACCTGAATGAGCAGAAGTGTACTTTGTTTGCCATCCAAGATCTTAGTTTGCTTTGTACAAATGCATTAATATTTCTTTATCTTTTCTGGAAATAATTTTCTCCCAATTCTATCACACTTTTCTGGTAACCATTTTGATCATAGTGACAGATCTGTGTTTCTTTTGTTTTTATCAGCTGATGATCTCCAATTTTATTGCAGATTTTCTTACTGGTCCCAAATTGCTGGATCATGCTTTTGAACTAAAAAGTTTCATTTCTATCATTCTAGTGATGAGAATTTTCCATTTCTCATATATAATAAATAAATAATTTTCCATTGTCTGTGTTTTGACATCCCAATTTCCTTTCCTACTAATCTTAGTCATTTCTGTCTTGTAATGTTTTCACTTTAAAATGCCATCTGAAGCTGTGTATGCTATACCAAAAGAGGAGTTTGAATGCTTTTTCATTCCTCAGTCCAGGCAGTATGTTTATGGTTCTAGACTCCAAGAACAGCATTTGCACTTCGCTACAGATTTGTGACTACTTGAAAAAGTACTTTTGTGTTTTGGTATTCAGTTTATTCCTGCTCCCCCAGTATGGGTGCAATGAGTTATTTTTCTTTTCATTCATCTTGATCATCTCCTTTTCTGTACCCTCATTCCTATTACTTAGTCATAGAATGGTTTGGGTTGAAGGGACTTTAAAGATCATCCGGTTTCAACCCCCCTGCCATGGGCAGGGACACGTTCCACTAGACCAGGTTGCTCAGAGCCCCCATCCAGCCTGGTCTTTAACACCTCCAGAGATGGGACATCCACAATGTCAGGTGTTCCAGTCTTCTTTGACATTAACCTCATCAAAAACAAGACTAAGGTATATATTTAGATTATGGTCATTTGTGTAGATTGTCTTTGTTCTCTTCATTTCTTCACACCATAGAGCAGATATACTTTCCTTTCTGGCATTCTTTTTTTCACTTGTGAGGTTTGAAAACCTGCTGTTGTTTGCTGGATTTTCTTCAGTTCACAACATACCACGTGCTGTCTCCTCTTTGTTACCAGATTTCATCTAAGCAAATTGAGATCCTGCTTACAAATCTACATTTGTATTACAGTGATGTTGCAAAGCTTTGGTAGTAGATGCCACAACATGACTGTAACACAATTGTCACTATCAGAAGGTTTATTACAGTGAAGTAAGTTCTAGGAGTGGACAGCGTACTTTCCCTTGTCGTCAGCACTTCAAAACTGTAGAAATTAGGTTTTTGTGACATTTATCCAAGTTTTTAAAGAAATGGTATTGAAATGATCTGCTTTGATTTTATGAACATGCTGAATTGTGGGGAGGAATTTCAATTCTGAGGAAATTGAAATTAGTAAGTCTCAGAGGAGGAGTCATTTCAGCAGTATTTTAATGGCACTTAAATGATTTGGGAACATACCTTGGTAAGAACAACCTTGGTCGCTTAACTCTTTAAATCACATGGAGAATATGATGATTATATAAGGTCATTGTCTTGCACATTTCTGGAGAAAATTATTTAAATACACTTTTGAGGAATTAATTCATGAAGTAGAATGTTTTAGATTTTTTATTAGTAAGACCAAATATATTAAAGATATTTTTGGTAGCTCAATTAAGTAATGGAAACTGAAAAGCCATAAAATGGCATCTTAAGAAGATGTAAATAATTTTTACCATTACTGAATAAATATATCCATGTATTACAAAATTTAGAACTTACATTCATTTGAACTTACTCACCTTAAGTATTCACCCAGTATAAATGATGGTGCTTCAAAGTACTTAATCTTCAGCTAATTAAGTAAAAAATAATAGTTCTATTATTTTCTGTGTGGGTTTTTTTTTTTTTTTTTTAAATCTATTAATATTTTATTTACTGACTAAATTAGCAGGTTTGGGGTTTTATTACACTTTTTAGCTACTGGTAACATTATCACTTCCTGTCCTTTTGTTCAGGAAGGTCAACAAGTATGGAAGGTCAACAAGATGGTTTCACAAATCATGTTTGAGGATTGGAGATCTACTCCCACAGTACAAGATCATCATGTAGTAGAATGTTAGTAGTTTGAAGAGCTGTTTCTGTCAATGGCATACTAATTACAGCACCCCAGTTTTAAGAATAATAGGTCTTTGAATGTCAAAATAGTTATGTCAAAATGGGTTATCTGATGACCCACAAAATAACGTTAATTAAGTTGATAAAGCTTCGCATAAATTAATTTTCTAATTAGCTTCTTAATGAAGCTACATTTGAATAGGATGTGTACTTTGTAATAATAATCATAATAATAAAATAAATTTTAGATATAATAACATCACAATAATTATAATTATAGATTGAATAATTATTATTTATTAATCTATATTATATCTTTATAATTTTAAAAGTTTATATAATGAAGTTGATATCGATAATAATAATTATTATATTAATAATAATAATTTTCATCGTCAAAATGCCCCATGGTGACATGATACTAAAAAAAAAATGTGTCAGTTCCTGGGACATTTTTGTATCATTGTATTGTTGTAGAAGTCTTAAATAATGGGACAAAAAATATTCATCGTGAGTATTAGGGTCTTGTACTGTCATGTTAGTGTTGGTAGTAACATCAAAATGATAATTAACTTTTAACATTTCATGTATACACTGAGTGTCACCTTGCAATAGCAATCAGCCACAGTAATTAAGAGCAATGCAGATCATTTCCATACTCGTGCATTCTTGTAGTCAGTATGGCCGTCTAGAATGGTTCTGGTATTTGCAGTGCATGATAGCAAGTGTGGGAGCCCAGCTTGCACATGGGGCATCTTGCATTCACAAGGATTCTGTTTCCTCAGGATGCTGTCCCCCGTTGATAATGACTGCATGCTTTTCCATGTTTTTTTAAGGAGATGGAGGCCCCATACTTGCCACTGTGAAGGAAATTAACTTTAGCCCAGCCAATACAAGCACAGCACAGAAAAAAAAAAAATATGGTCAACTCTAGCACTGGCCAAATCTAAGTAACAATGCACTGTGCTTTTAGTTCTTGTAGCATGT